>NC_056454.1:25086390-25188890 GCF_018296145.1 Oncorhynchus tshawytscha | reverse complement strand
ATTGGCTGGCTAGTTTATATACCAGTATTGGCTGGCTAGTTTATAGACCAGTATTGGCTGGCTAGTTTATAGACCAGTATTGGCTGGCTAGTTTATAGACCAGTATTGGTTGGCTAGTTTTTAGACCAGTATAGGCTGGCTAGTTCACAGACCAGTATTGGCTGGCTAGTTTTTAGACCAGTTTTGGCTGGCTTTTTTATTTGTTTACCTTGTCTAGTCACATTCTGAGACCTATGGAAGATAACTTGTATAACAGAAATCTCCTCTGTCTGTCTCTCTGCAGATAAACAGGTATTTTGGGAGCTATCAAACACACTAGCTCAAAGTGCTGGCACGGCACTGCATGTATTCATTAATGCCTTTTAGTTTAGCGATTTCATGGTGTTTCTCACAGGGAAGGAGATTGATTTCAGGATATGGATGGAGGACGGGTGGGTGGGGAAGAGGGAGATTTGGGTAGAGGGATAGGGGGCTTTGAGGGAAAGCGAAGCGTTCGTGTTAAAATCTTGCTGACACGGTCCAATATGTAATTACATTTCTGGGGCTGCATGGTTGGGGTGCTGACAAAGAGAATCTATTCATATTAAGAACAGTTATTTTCCTTCTTTGTTCCTCTACTACCCCCAGGCCAGGTTTCTTCTCTGAAGTGTGTTTTACAGTAAAGTCTTCCTTTCTGTTACCTCTCAACCGTCACTATCTCAAATGAAATTGTATTCGTCGCATGCTTCGTAAACAACAGGTTCACACTAACAGTGAAATGCAGAGACAAAAGACAGTATTGAAAAATAATAACACGCGGAATAAGTTGAAAAATAATAGCATGAGGAATAAGTTGAAAAATAATAGCTTGTGGAATAAGTTGAAAAATAATAGCATGTGGAATAAGTTGAAAAATAATAGCACGTGGAATAAGTTGAAAAATAATAACATGAGGAATAAGTTGAAAAATAATAACACGAGGAAGAAGTTGAAAAATAATAACACGAGGAATAAGTTGAAAAATAATAACACGAGGAATAAGTTGAAAAATAATAACACGAGGAATAAGTTGAAAAATAATATGAGGAATAAGTTGAAAAATAATAACACAAGGTATAAAAACACAATGAGTAATGATAACTTGGCTATGTACACGGGGTACCAGTACCTAGTCGATATGCAGAGGCACAAGGTAACTGAGGTAGATATGTACATATAGGTAGGGATAAAGTGAATAGGCAACGGGATAGATTATAAACAGTAACAGCAGCGTATGTGATGAGTCGAAAGAGATTAGTGCAAAATGGTCAATGCCGATATTCCGGGTAGCTATTGGTTAGCTATTTAACTAACTATTTAGCAGTCGTATGACTTGGGGGTAGTAGCTGTTCCAGACTTGGTACATCGGTACCACTTGCCATGCGATACCTCATCCCTCTCTTTCTCAAACTCCACAGTTTATCTGAGTGCATACATAAGTGAATTTGAGTGCAGAGTGACAGGGGAGGGGAGTAGTAGAGAATTGTTTGGAGCCCTTCCCGCTGGAGCCCTACCTGCTGGAGCCCTGCCTGCTGGAGCCCTTCCTGCTGGAGCCCTTCCCACTGGAGCCCTTCCTGCTGGAGCCCAACCTGCTGGAGCCCTACCTACTGGAGCCCTTCCTGCTGGAGCCTGGGGCTGCACTCTGCATACCAACTACACACTGACACATACTGTATATATACCTCAGGAGGCTGAAGAAATTCGGCTTGTCACCAAAAGCACTCACAAACTTCTACAGATGCACAATCGAGAGCATCCTGGCGGGCTGTATCACCGCCTGGTACGGCAACTGCTCCGCCCTCAACCGTAAGGCTCTCCAGAGGGTAGTGAGGTCTGCACAATGCATCACCGGGGGCAAACTACCTGCCCTCCAGGACACCTACACCACCCGATGTTACAGGAAGGCCATAAAGATCATCAAGGACATCAACCACCCGAGCCACTGCCTGTTCACCCCGCTATCATCCAGAAGGCGAGGTCAGTACAGGTGCATCAAAGCTGGGACCGAGAGACTGAAAAACAGCTTCTATCTCAAGGCCATCAGACTGTTAAACAGCCACCACTAACATTGAGTGGCTGCTGCCAACACACTGACAATGACACTGACTCAACTCCAGCCACTTTAATAATGGGAATTGATGGGAAATGATGTAAATATATAAACAATGCTACCTTATATAATGTTACTTACCCTACATTATTCATCTCATATGCATACGTATATACTGTACTCTATATCATCGACTGCATCCTTATGTAATACATGTATCACTAGCCACTTTAACTATGCCACTTTGTTTACATACTCATCTCATATGTATATACTGTACTCGATACCATCTAATGTATCTTGCCTATGCTGCTCTGTACCATCACTCATTCATATATCCTTATGTACATATTCTTTATCCCCTTACACTGTGTATGAGACAGTAGTTTTGGAATTGTTAGTTAGATTACTTGTTGGTTATTACTGCATTGTCGGAACTAGAAGCACAAGCATTTCGCTACACTCGCATTAACATCTGCTAACCATGTGTATGTGACAAATAAAATTTGATTTGATTATACCTGCAGTATTGTCACTCTAGCATCAGCAGGCACATTCAGAGAGAAGGGAACAGCCTCATCTCTGCAACACTTTATATTACAAGTATGTTTTATAGGTTAAGTAAAAGGGTTATGTAATTAGACTAGGTAATCTAATTAAAAACTCAAAAGGATGTAAAACTGTACCCTATGAGTACAGTTGTGTTTCATGCATCTCTTAATTCCATCTCTACTCCCCATTAGTACTGAACGGAGGTCAGTAGTATTCTGTTGTTTACGGGTCATACTGTTGCTAGGTGCTGTTTGCTTGAGTCACAGTAACATTAGCTCATACTGTCATACAGTAAACTCAGCGAACCCTGTGTAATCATAGCCTGTATTTCACTGGCACACGTAATAGGCTAATATTTCACTATCCTGGGTAAATGACTCCCATGGACTGTAGCCTATTACTGTTGCTTATTAGGCTTCTGTTTCTCCTTCACTCACTTTCACGTCTCCCTGACATTTTCCTGGTTCAATCTGACATTTGACCCCAGCCAGGGGGTCACTACCGTGACGATAGTGACGTGATGGGGGTGCATTTATAAAGTGTTGAGTGGAGTATGTGAGGGTGTACCTTGTGGACATACGGTGGCCTGTAACCTGGCCCACTGTTCCCAATGTGAATCCAGGTTCATAGGTTACACTGTGGTAGAATATGCTGAGTCACTCTCTATACTGTACTCCAAAATTGATTTTAAAGCATGAGAGAGAGAGAGAGAGAGAGAGAGAGAGAGAGAGAGAGAGAGAGAGAGAGAGAGAGAGAGAGAGAGAGAGAGAGAGAGAGAGAGAGAGAGAGAGAGAGAGAGAGAGAGAGAGAGAGAGAGAGAGAGAGAGAGAGAGAGAGAGAGAGAGAGAGAGAGAGAGAGAGAGAGAGAGAGAGAGAGAGACCATAAGTAATGTGATTAATAAAAGACCTCTGACCTCTAGTAGTGCAGAGCGGGAATAGAGGAGGACGTACTGTAGCATGTCAATATAGTACAGAGCTATGATGCATACTCTAATACAGGAGTTCGCTAACTTCTTCACCTGACCCCCACAACAGTAACAACAAAAAAATGAAATAAAAAAAATGTTAGCATGATGACGAACATGACAAAAGGAACTGATGATGCACTACTTTCTAAATTGCACCTTGCATTATATTATCACAACTTTCAAGAGTAAGTTTGATACCGGACTGAGTTCCTAGGGGGCACACCCCACAGTTTGGGGAGACCCCTGCTCAAACAGACCAGTGTCATACTGATGCATGGCCATGTCTGTGATCTTAGTCATTTTCATCTCATTGTGATTTGCTTGTGTATGCGTGTGTGTGTGGATCAGGCATTGACAGACAATCTCTCACATGCTGCCTCGGGCATGCCATCCATTGGCATGTCTCACCATAAATCAACAATCACACACATTACCCACATTACATACATTACACACATCACACACATTACACACATTACATACATTACACACATCACACACATGACATACATTACACACATCACACACATTACACACATCACAGACATTACACGCATCACACACACTACACACATTACACCTACTTCAAATAACACACACATACACAAATCACAGATCACACATCTCTAACCTCACATATCACACAGGTGTTGCTTGTCGCAACCCTGTGGGGGGGGGGGGATTAATAGGCTTTGTGAGAGACAGAGAGAGAGACAAACAAACTCCAATATCTATTGGAAATGCCACAGTGTTCCAACACAGTAGCAAGATTTGTTACCTGTTGCCACAATAAAAAGGGCAACAAATGAAGAACAAGCACCATTATAAATACAACCCATATTTATGTTTATTTATTTTCCCTTTTGTACTTTAACTATTTGCACATCGTTACAACACTGTGTACAGTATAGCCATAACATGACATTTGAAATGTTTCTATTCCTTTGGAACTTTTGTGAGTGTAATGTTCACTGTTCATTTTTTATTCACTTTTGTTTATTATCTATTTCACTTGCTTTGGCATGTAAACATCTCTTTCCCATGCCAATAAAGCTCTTTGAATTGAATATAATTTAAATTGACAGAGAGCGAGACAGACAGAGAGAGAGAGAAAGAGAGAGACAGAGAGACAGAGAGAGGGAGACAGAGAGAGGGAGACAGAGAGAGAGAGAGAGAGGATACCAATTAGGATCTGGCAAAAAATACTTGAATCAATCATAGAGCCCATTGCCTTTTATGGTTTGAGGTCTGGGGTCTGCTCACCAACCAAGACTTCACAAAATGGGACCAACACCAAATTGTGCATGCAGAACTCTGCAAAAACATCCTCCGTGTACAACGTAGAACACCAAATAATGCATGCAGAGCAGAATTAGGCCGATACCCACTAATTATCAAAATCCAGAAAAGAGACGTTAAATTCTACAACCACCTAAAAGGAAGCGATTCCCAAACCTTCCATAACAAAGCCATCACTTACAGAGAGATGAACCTGGAGAAGAGTCCCCTAAGCAAGTTGGTCCTGGGGCTCTGTTCACAAACACACCCCACAGAGCCCCAGGACAGCAGCACAATTAGACCCAACCAAATCATGAGAAAACAAAAAGATAATTACTTGACACATTGGAAAGAATTAACAAATAAACAGAGCAAACTAGAATGCTATTTGGCCCCAAACAGAGAGTACACAGTGGCAGAATACCTGACCACTGTGACTGACCCAAACTTAAGGAAAGCTTTGACTGTGTACAGACTTAGTGAGCATAGCCTTGCTATTGAGAAAGGCCGCCGTAGACAGACCTGGCTCTCAAGAGAAGACAGGCTATGTGCTCACTGCCCACAAAATGAGGTGGAAACTGAGCTGCACTTCCTAACCTCCTGCCCAATGTATGACCATATTAGAGAGACATATTTCCCTCAGATTACACAGATCCACAAAGAATTTGAAAACAAATCCAATTTTGATAAACTCCCATATCTACTGGATGAAATTTCACAGTGTGCCATCACAGCAGCAAGATTTGTGACCTGTTGCCACAAGAAAAGGGCAACCAGTGAAGAAAAAACACCATTGTAAATACAACCCATATTTATGCTTATTTATTTTCCCTTGTGTACTTTAACCATTTGTTACAACACTATATATAAACAGTATATATATATATATATATATAATATGACATTTGTAATGTCTTTATTGTTTTGAAACTTCTGTATGTGTAATTTTTACAATGTTAACACATGTTTCCCATGCCAATAAAGCCCCTTGAATTGAATTGCGAGAGTGAGACAGAGAGAGAGAGAGAGAGACATAGAGACATAGAGACATAGAAATGTGTGGAAAGAGTAATAGGCTTGTAGTGAAATAAGTATCTATATAAGACAACAGAGGAAAATAAAGAGATCTGAGGCAGAAAGACGGAAGGGTGAGACTAGGGGCGAGAGGAGATGATGACAGCTACATATCAGACAACTGTTTTTGTAGATATGGAACACAGCAAGGACATTTGGGGAGGAAGGCATGCAAGCTGTGATCTAATGCAGTTCCATGTCTTTTTTTATTTTCTCTGAAATAATGAAGGTGTGTGTCTGTTGATCCATCTCTCCCTGCAGACAAGCATCGTTAGCCAGCTGCTGAAGCACAGAGCAGACCCAACTCTCCTGAACTGCAACCAAGACAAGCCCTCAGGTATAACACACTGACATACATACTCAATTTAAGCATGTGGTATTGAAACAAATAAATGTATTTTCATTGGTCCAGTTGAGCTGTGTCTGCCTAGCCTACTGTTCTAGTGATCTGATAAAACGGAACCAACACACACAATCTAACCAATTCATTTCCACGTGTGTGTGTGTGTGTGTGTGTGTGTGTGTGTGTGTGTGTGTGTGTGTGTGTGTGTGTGTGTGTGTGTGTGTGTGTCTGTGTGTGTGTGTGTGTCTGTGTGTGTGTGTCTGTGTCTGTGTCTGTGTCTGTGTCTGTGTCTGTCTGTGTGTGTGTGTGTGTGTGTGTGTGTGTGTGCATGCGCGTGCTTGCGGAGGTGGAGGTTATACAGTGCATTTGGATTCAGACCCCTTGACTTTTTCCACGTTTTGTTATGTTAAGGACTTAATCTAAAATGGATTAGATTGTTTTTGTTCCTCATCAATCTACACAAAATATCCCAAAATGACAAAGCAAAAGTAGGTTTAGAAATGTTTGATAATTTCTTAAAAACCTGAAATATGACATTTAGACAAGTATTCAGACCCTTAACTCAGTACTTTGTTGAAGCACCTTTGGCATTGATTACAGCCTCGATTCTTCTTGGGTATGACGCTACAAGCTTGGCACACATGTATTTGGGGAGTTTCTCCCATTCTTCTCTGCAGATCCTCTCAAGCTCTGTCAGATTGGATGGGGACCGTCACTGCACAGCAATTGTTTAGGTCTCTCCAGGGATGTTTGAGCTTAAGCTCAAGTCTGGGCTCTGGCTGGGCCACTCAATGACATTTACGGACTTGTCCCGAAGCCACTTCTGCATTGTCTTGGCTGAGTGCTTAGGGTAGTTGTCCTGTTGGAGGGTGAGTCTTCGCCCCAGTCTGAGGTCCTGAGTGCTCTGGGGCAGGTTTTCATCAAAGATATCTCTGTACTTTGCTCCATTCGTCTTTGCCTCGATCTTGACTAGTCTCCCAGTCCCTGCCGCTGAAAAACCACATCATGATGCTGCTGGTGGGATGCTGCAGAGATGGTTGTCCTTCTGGAAGGTTCTCCCATCTCCACAGAGGAACTCTGGAGCTCTGTCAGAGTGGCCTTCGGGTTCTTGGTTCCCTTCTCCCTGATTGCTCAGTTTGGCTGGGCAATTAGCTCTAGGAAATGTCTTGGTGGTTCCAAACTTCTTCCATTTAAGAATGATGGAGGCCACTGTGTTCTTTGGGACATTTAATTCTACAGAAATATTTTGGTACCCTTCCCCAGATCTGTACCTCGACACAATCCTATCTCGAAACTCTAT
This sequence comes from Oncorhynchus tshawytscha, assembly GCF_018296145.1. Taxonomy (NCBI): domain Eukaryota; kingdom Metazoa; phylum Chordata; class Actinopteri; order Salmoniformes; family Salmonidae; genus Oncorhynchus; species Oncorhynchus tshawytscha. Next base: position 25,181,307 of record NC_056454.1, on the reverse strand, counting down.
GGACAATTTCTTTGATCTCATGGCTTGGTTATGCTCTGACGTTCACTGTCAACTGTAGACATATATAACTATAACTATAGACAGGTGTGTGCCTTTCCAAATGATGTCCGATCATTTGAATTTAGCACAGGTGGAGTCCAATCAAGTTTTAGAAACATCTCAAGGATGGTCAATGGAAACAGGATGCACCTGAGTTTAATTTCTAGTCTCATAGCAAAGTGTCTCAATACTTATGTAAATAAGGTATTTGTGTTTTTGATTTTTAATAAATGTGCAAACATTTCTAAAAACCTGTTTTCACTTTGTCATTATGGGGTATTGTGATGTCATTATGGGGTATTGTGTGTAGATTGCTGAGAAAAAAAAATATTTTTATCAATTTTAGAATAAGACTGTAACGTGCCAAAATGTGATAAAAGTCAAGGGGTCTGAATAATTTCCGAATTTATTATAATTTATTATAATATTATTTATTATAATTTATTGCCCCATGAGGACAAGCTCATCCATTAACAAAACATAAAATTAACACTTACTCTACCTGAATCTTTCTCTGGACACACAAACACGCACACACACTGAGAGAATAGAATGGAAGTGTTCAGAATTCATCATCAGAACTAATTTGATTCATTCCATAATGTGTATCAAGGTAGAATATCATTACTCAAGTGCATTATCTGTCATTTGTGTATAGAAGCAGAAGAGACTATCAGAGTATGACCACACTAACATGATTCCTTCTCAATGAATCTAAGTGTGTGTGTGTGTGTGTGTGTGTGTGTGTGTGTGTGTGTGTGTGTGTGTGTGTGTGTGTGTGTGTGTGTGTGTGTGTGTGTGTGTGTGTGTGTGTGTGTGTGTGTGTGTGTGTGGAGTTGAGAGACTGTTGCTCCTTGTCGCTGTTTGCGATAACACATAGACAATAGAGCTCATGTAGGTTCTATTTTCTCTGTCTACAGAGACGTATCTATTAACAGACACTCTCCTGCTGATACTGATGTTATGTCTTACCTGCCTATAGCCCTGGGCTCCCTAGCTGAACAACACATATAGAACTCCTCAGGGAAAGTAGACTTTGTTCTTTGAGCAGCTATGGACTAGGTCTGTGACGATACCATTATCGCAATCATTTTTATATGGCAAAAAAGAAAACACGAAGCAGACCAAACTCAAAAACCTGCTGTACATAAAATAAATGATGTTTGTTTCCAACATTGGGGCTATTTTCCTGAAGAAGTGAAATCCGCTTGCTGTTCTGTTTCCTTGCCACCACGATACTAACGTGCATCGCAATACTGGGATCCTTCCAGTCCTACTATGGACAACATTCTACAAGAGCTGCTTCTTAGCAACCACATGTGTTAGCAGAAATGCAACAGCAATGAAACCCCCAGAGAATGGCTAATGAAACTTTGCAATTGTAGTGTGTAATGTAAAGACTGTCTCAAGCATTGAACATCAGTTGACCTCAATTATGGAAGCAGAGGAGAGAGACTCATGTTCTCCATACCAACCTCCCCATCATAGTGTGAGATACTTTAGGCCTATTGCGGCCCCCTCCTTTCTCCATCCCATCCCCTGGTGTAATCACAACACAGACTCTCTAGCAGTAATCTATAGTCCATTCTAACATGTAGGCTTAACTCAGGGATAGATGTGACAACACAGGGAGACAGAGAGAATCACATATTTCTCACTTAAAGCTCTGCTCTCTGTCCTGGTTCCAGGCATAGCAGCATCTGACCCCATCATGGCTATGCTGCTGAGAGCAGAGGAATGCTGGGTAGAGAGACTGAAGGACCCCTCTGTCCCCCCGCCACCGTCAGATGAGCGCTACGATGGAGGCGCACACGACCACACCATCCTCGTCAAGAACCTGTGAGTTTTTATCAACTCATCAAATGATCAAATGACCTCACTTATCTATATTATGCATTAATTATAGTTCAAGTGTGTTTCGATATCAGTATTCAAAAGCAAATGATACCCGTAGTAATCCTATTACCCCCACCCCTACCCTGTAGAACCCCCCTGTCCATGTCCCTCTCTAAGAGGGACAGTCTGTTGGAGAGGTGTGCCATGTTCAGTGAGGTGGGAGGGGGGCTGAGCCGACAACCCTCACTGGACAACGGTCTGGAGGGACCTACAGGACCCTACAGCAAACTAGAGCAGGCAAGTACAATCAATATCTGCACTACATCTAAGTGTACACTCAATATGTGCACTACTGCTATATACTTCACATCTCTACTACAGAAAAGTTTACATGTACAGTATGAAAAAGTGTGCACATGCACCAAATCCATGTGTGGTTGCTATGGTAACCTGTGCGGTGTTGTGTTGCAGGTGAAGCTGATGCCTCCAGCGCCTAATGATGACTTGGCGTCTCTCAGCGAACTCACAAACAGCAGCCTGCTCTACGAGATGCAGAAACGCTTTGGCAATGACCAGATTTATGTAGGTAGAACACACACACAAACATGCACACAAACATACACACACACACAAACGTGCACACACACACACACACACACACACACACACACACACACACACACACACACACACACACACACACACACACACACACACACACACACACTCATTCACACATGGACACACTGACATACAATTGGAGTGATGTATGAGATGTCAGCTTGGACAATGGGCAGTCTTTCCCCTTGACTCTGCCCAGATTCAGAGCTGGGGAGGCGAACCAGCACCCTCCAGCCCAGCAGGCCAGTGACAGAGATGGGTGGTTTTGGCAATGGCTGGGACAGGGGAGGGAGTCCTGTTTTTGGTCTCTCTGTTGCCAGGCCAGGCAATGGTAACTGTGCTAGTGTGAGTTGTAGGGGTGGTAACGTTCTTTGAGTCAGTCTTCCAACCCCCTCTCAGCTCTCTGTTCTGGGATAGTGGCTGTTGTGTGATGGATTTGTGTGAGCTCTGGCCAGGGCCTGGTGTCTGGAAGGTGGCCCAGGAGACTCACTGTCTGCTGCCCAGAGACTTTGAGTCATAGCTGGGGGGATGAATATACTGTAACTACTAGAGCCACATGGACATGCACGGATACACAGACACCCACATTATACATACACAAAATAGACATTTCCTATGTTGGAGAATCAATGCTGGTTTGGTTCGATGGAAGAAATCCATGACTGCATTTATAAGAAATACTGTACACCCCTTTTCCTTTCGGCTTCTGGTCATTTTAACCACCTTTCATTGTCCCAATCTCCCTGAGTCTATTGTCTGGTCTTATAGCTCAGCATGAGAGACTGTGCTGTTTAAAGACAGGAGCCAGATCAATGTGGAACAGCCTGGTTATTCTCATCACTGTGTGTGAAGAGGCTTCAATAGCCTGTTGTTACTGAACTACAGATGGAGGAGAGACTGGCTGGTTAGATATGGAGGGGAGGTAAGAGAGGAGGAGGTAGATTGAGAGAGGACAGAGAAGAGGGGGATAGAATGAGATGAGGAGAAGGGAAAGAAAGAAAGAGATGATGGGAAAAGATAAGCATATTGGGCGAGGAGGAGGAGGAAGAAGATGAGGAAGAGAGCATGGAGAGAGGAGGCGGATGAGAGAGGAGCATGAGGTGGAGGAGGGAGAGAGAGAGGAAACCATGGAGAGAGGGAAGAGATGGAGGAGAGGGAGGACAAAGCCATTGTAATGTTCCATATGCTCCCCAGCAGGGTGGTCAGAGACTGGGACTTTGATGACTGGGCTCCAGCCTGCTGCTTTGTGCTGGGATGGAGGGATGGTACACAGCCAAGCCCAGGGACTGGAGAGGGTTGTGGGAGGGATTTTTGACAGTTGGGAGGATTTGATGGTGGTTGTGAGGGAGTGGAATTTCAGTTTGTTCTTGATGCTACTATATGAGATTGAGAGCATGTGATTAAGTGTAAGGGTCACAGTTAACTTGCTTTGCATTAAAGTTACCCCCTGACACAGATCTAGAATAATCTAATCCTGCCATTAGGGGTTAAAATGCAAAACTGACCTTAGAACAGTGTGTGTGGGTAACTTTGAAACTCATTAACCTTCAGCCCAGGCCTGAGGATAGGCAAAGCAGCATGTTAGCGTTTTAGTGATAACACGTCCTATCCAACCCCAGCAGGGCACTCCTATGGGACAGAGGGTTAGCGTTTAGCAATTAGCCAACCTCAGGGTATTTGTGTGGGAGGTAGGGCTAGCAGCTTGTAACTGTACAGTAGTAGCTGTAAGGGTTAGGGTTTACTGTATGTCTCAGTCAGAGGAAGGGATTTTGGCAGTTAGTAGCCTATCTAAACAGCCTCAGGGTCTGTGTGTTGGAAGAAGGAATAGCTATTGAAATAGAATAAGAATACCTCTCTATCTCCATGCAGTTTTTGCTATTTCTGTTTATTCAAATGGGTTTTGGTGGTAATGTTTTTTAAGTGATTTGCAGTGTTAGTTGCCGTTAAATGTCATGTTGATTACATGTTGCATAGATTTTTTTTCAAACGTTGACAGGGTCTCATGTCCGAGCAGACCGCTATTTGGCAACATATTCTATTCATATGTCTCAGCCATATCCCGTGAACCCCTGAAGCTCATCACAGTAATATTGTTGACTATGTTTTAGTAATTTTAGTTATCATTAGAAAAGCCTTTCTTACCTCTATCACACTTCCTTGTTCGCCAAAGAGTATGCATGCCCCAGGAGCGTGTATTTGGGAATGAGCATATCCAACGCTGTGGTAGCGTGGGAGAATACTTTTGTGAAGAGTTCCTCGTAATGAGTTCCTCATCCTCATAATGGTGTTTGTTGTCATGTTTGCCATTGCATTAGTGCTGACACAGGCCTCTCCCATCCCTCGTTGTGTTTGGGGAAGGGATTTAGTTAGTGCTAAGTTGACCTTCAGGCTCCATGAAAGGGATGGGGCTTTGTGAACTTCTGTGTTTACCCCAGGAGTTTAGTGGCTGGTAGTTTGACCATGTTTCAGGTCAAGACAAGATGCCTCAACGCCAATAGATCAGGATGAGATGTATACCCCTGATATTACAGTATTTCAACTGTAATAATCCATTATTTTATTAACGAGATGCATTTCACTCACTGTATGTCTCTTTGGTTAAAGAAGTAATGCAAGTTATTTTTTTTCAGACCTACATCGGGCATATTCTCCTCCTGGTCAATCCTAACAAAGAGCTCCCCATTTACTCTTCACTGGTGAGTACACACTATACAGTAACCAACAAGATCTCATTGTGTCCCTTCAACATTTGACATACAGTGCCTTGCAAACGTATTCATCCTCCTTGGCGTTTTTCTATTTTGTTGCATTACAACCTGTAATTTAAATATCTTTTTATTTGGATTTCATGTAATGGACATACACAAAATAGTCCAAATTGGTGAAGTTAAATTTAAAAAATAACTTGTTTCAAAAAAATTACAAAAAATGTCAAACGGAAAAGTTTGTTCTTGCGTATGTATTCAACCTCATTGCTATGAATTCCCTAAATAAGATCTGCTGCAACCAATTACCTTCAGAAGTCACATAAGTAGTTAAATAAGTCTTCCTGTGGTCAATATAAGTGTCACATGATCTCAGTATATATACACCTGTTCTGAAAGGCCCAAGAGTCTGTAACAACAGTAAGCAAGGGGCACAACCAAGCAAGTGGCAACATGAAGACCAAGGAGATCTCCAAACAGGTCAGGGACAAAGTTCTGGAGAAGTACAGATCAGGGTTGGGTTGTAAAAAAAATATCAGAACATCCCACAGAGCACCATTAAATCCATTATTAAAAAATGGAAAGAATATGTCACCACAACAAACCTGCCTAGAGAGGGCCGCCCACCAAAACTCATGAACCAGGCAAGGAGGGCATTAATCAGAGAGGCAACAAAGAGACTGTCCATATGACCACTTTAAGCCGTACACTCCACAGAGCTGGGCTTTACGGAAGAGGGGCCAGAAAAATGCCATTGCTTAAAGAAAAAATAAGCAAACATGTTTGGTGTTCGCCAAAAGGCATGTGGGAGACTCCCCAAACATATGGAAGAAGGTACTCTGGTCAGATGAGACTAAAATTGAGCTTTTTGGCCTTCAAGGAAAACGTTATGTCTGGCACAAACCCAACACTTCGCATCACCCCGAGAACACCATCCATGGGGGTGGCAGGATCATGCTGTGGGAATATCTTTCATCGGTAGGGACTGAGAAACTGGTCTGAATTGAAGGAATGATGGATGGCGCTAAATACAGGGACTTGAGGGAAACCTGCTTCAGTCTTCCAGAGATTTGAGACTGTGACAGAAGTTCACCTTCCAGCACGACAATGACCCTAAGCATACTGCTAAAGCAACACTCGAGTGGTTTAAGGGGAAACATTTAAATGTCTTGGAATGGCGTAGTCAAAGCCCAGACCAATGGAGAATCTGTGGTATGACTTAGATTGCTGTACACCAGCGGAACCCATCCAACTTGAAGATGGAGCAGTTTTGCCTTGATGTGCCAAGCTTATAGAGACATACCCCAAGAGACTTGCAGCTGTAATTGTTGCAAAAGGTGGCTCTACAAATGATTGACTTTGGGGGGGTGAATAGTTATCCACACTCAAGTTTTCTGTTTTTTTGTTGTCTTATTTCTTGTTTGTTTCACAAGAAAAAATATTTTTCCTCTTCAAAGTGGTAGGCATGTTGTGTAAATCAAATGATTACAAACCAACAAAATAGGAAAAATGCCAAGGGGGATGAATCCTTCTGCAAACCACTGTATTATGGATGAACGTCTATTTTTTATGTATTAATTCCGCATGGTTACAGGTTTAATTCCACGTGGTTACAGGTTTAATTCCGCATGGTTACAGGTTTAATTCCGCATGGTTACAGGTTTAATTCCGCATGGTTACAGGTTTAATTCCGCATGTTTACAGGTTTAATTCCGCATGGTTACAGGTTTAATTCCGCATGGTTACAGGTTTAATTCCACGTGGTTACAGGTTTAATTCCGCATGGTTACAGGTTTAATTCCGCATGGTTACAGGTTTAATTCCGCATGGTTACAGGTTTAATTCCACATGGTTACAGGTTTAATTCCGCATGGTTACAGGTTTAATTCCGCATGGTTACAGGTTTAATTCCGCATGGTTACAGGTTTAATTCCGCATGGTTACAGGTTTAATTCCGCATGGTTACAGGTTTAATTCCGCATGGTTACAGGTTTAATTCCGCATGGTTACAGGTTTAATTCCGCATGGTTACAGGTTTAATTCCGCATGGTTACAGGTTTAATTCCGCATGGTTACAGGTTTAATTCCGCATGGTTACAGGTTTAATTCCACGTGGTTACAGGTTTAATTCCACGTGGTTACAGGGTTAGAACAGAAACAACTCAAAGGTTAACAGTTTAGGCATTCATTCCTAGTGGTTAAGGTTAGGGTGATGGTTTGGGGAGGGCACTGCAAATCAACTGACCTCATACCATTAAGTATCATCAAGTATTCTCAATATTTGCTGGAGCTTCGAAAAATGCCATAGCACAGTATGAGCAGTCAAAGCAGTGTGCTTCGGCTCCGAGCATCATGAGTTTGTGCCCAGTGCAGTGATTTAAAAAAAAATAATACAAATAATTGTGCCTACGACATTATCAGGACCTTTTCAAACATCCAAAATTAACATCTGTTTCTAGCGGTTAGGCTGACACAAACACATACATTTTGTCTTTATTTTCCTCTAGCTAGGGTGTATCTTTATGTTTTGTATTTGTATATACACTATAATGTATCTTGTCAATATAACACAGAGAATATGTTAACAGTATGTGGTGTGTGTGTGTGTATTGAGTTTCCTGTTGTGTGTATAATTAGTTTATTATGAATGGATGAAGTGGGCCTTGATGTGGTCCATTAATAATGTAGTATCTTCCTGTCAGTGATATACAGTGGAGGGCTGACTCTGCACTATACACTAGCTAGGCCAGGGAGAGATCCTGTTCAGAAAAACACACACACACACACACACACACACACACACACACACACACACACACACACACACACACACACACTGTATATCTGCTGGGCTGTAGCCTAGACAGGCATTTATGTAATGCCTACACATCTTACTGTATCAGACGTGCATTTACGTAACGCTGACAGAAACATATCTATTTCAGTCTTAACATAAAGTACACATTTAATCCCTCTTAGTTATTTCTGACACACGTTTAACCTATAGTAGGCTATGTTTGCCGTACCTCACATGGGGTGTGTTTGCCATACCATGCCTTGTGTGTCTACAATAGCAATGACAGCTGAATAGTCACATCAGTGGGACAATCTGTGCTCACTGTCTGAAGAAATACAATATGACAAGATGACAATCATCACTCAGCCCACTGCCCTAATGGCAGCTGAGAGATTGTCCATGAAACGGGGGTTTAGGAGGTGTGTGTGTGGAGGGGGTGGGGTACCCCTAGCTTGGTTTCGGACAGCTGCCTGACTCCCCTGGCAGTTCCATCGCTCCCCCCATATCTGTACCTCAAATCTGGCAGAATTGAACACACACCCAAGCCTGGCACGCGCACACTCCACCTGAGAGAGTGAGAGAGACATATGTCACAACATGTGTGAGCTGCTGCTAACAGGCTGTTACCCTCTGATGTCTGTCTACCCCTTCCACCAAAAACAACCCCCTTCCTCTCCTCCCCTCTAATCCCACTCACATCTGCTCTGTGATGGGGCAGACGTTTGGGGTTGGGGACTGCCTGGGGCTTGATTGAGTCTGGCTTGAGAAAGGGATCAGAGGATGAGTTTGGTACTGTGGCAAGGGCTGGGCAGAGTGGTGTGATATTTGGAGCTGGGTTTTTGGGGCTTGCTGGACTGGGGAATGTTTGTTTAGGGGTTGGGTTTGTGGGGCTTGGCTTGGGTTGGGATAGGGAGCTTGTGGGCATTGAATGTAGTGTTTTATGTGTCTCAGGCTAGCACAGGAGTGGAGAGAAGCCACGCTGTACTGTACATGATTAGTGCCACAGAAACCCTTGAAATATAATACACTAGGTGTGGGGGAGGATTTAATGGCTGTTGTGTAAGGCTTCAGGGCAACATGTAGGTGTGTGTGTTCTCTGTATGGCAACCAAGTGACAGGGTGGCATATGTGTGTATTTTCTCTTTTTTCCATTGCCCATCCCCTCCTTCTCTGCTTTTCCTCTCTCTGTATGTATTTTACACAAACTCAAACTCCGCTGCTCTGTCCTTCAAATGTCCTCCAACAGTCAGACAAAGCTATCTCTGCTCCTGCCCCTCCCTTCCCTCTCTTCCTCCCTTTCTCCCACTCTTTCTCCATCCCTTTTCTCTCTCCCCCATCCTTCTCACCATTGCGTCCATGCCCGTCTGATCTAAGTGGCATTCAGTCAGTCAGACACAGTCCAGCCCAGTGTCAGCATTCAGCTATTAGTCTGTTTGATGTTCTGCTAAATCAATGTGTTTAGTCAGTGGTACAGGCCGAGGCATGGCATACAATGTGTACTAGTGTTTTATATTTCTACAGTGCAGCCTATGAGAATAGATAAGCTTAACACTAGTAGACTAGCAGCATGAAACAGTCTTTGAAACACTGCCTTTTAAAACGCCACCTCAATACACTGAGTCAGACCGTTTCAACTAACCACTAATTGCTCTGTCTGTTTCTGACTGTTGGTTTACGTGGCCATAGTGCAGGACTGGTGAGTTGTAAGCCACACTTTGTCAGAGTGCTGTGTTCCGCACCCACCAGAGGAGGCTGGTGGGAGGAGCTATAGGAGGACGGGCTCATTGTAATGGCTGGAATGGAACGGTATCAAACACAAACTTATGGAAACCACATATTTGACTGCGTTCCAGCCATTTCATTGAGCCCTTCCTCCTATAGCTCCTCCCACCAGTCTCCTCTGACACACACTTGTAAAAGTATACGCAGGTTAGATCTGTATAAGGATGAAACCAAGTGGTGTGTGCGTACATGCGTGCGGGTGTGTGCGTGCATGTCAGTGTGTCATGTAAGAATGGGCTGTAACTATTCTCTCTATGTAACTGTTAAGGATTATGACACTTATGTTGTCTCTCTATCCCTCTTTCTCTGTCTCTCTCTCTCTCTCTGTCAGGTGAGTCAGTTGTATCTGAGTTCTTCAGGGCGTCTGTGCTCCTCTCTGCCTCCTCACATCTTCTCCTCAGCAGAGAGGGCCTACCACATGATGCTGCAGGAGCGACGCCCGCAATGCTTCATCCTCAGGTACACGCAAGCACAGAAAGAGAAAAAACACACACACATTCAAATGGATGCACAAATGTGCAAACACACACATACACACACACAAACACACACACTCACTAAACACATGCCAATATGGCCTCTGTGAGTATGCCAATATACATGCCAATATGGCCTCCCCCTCTTTGAAGAGTATCTTAAATCATTTCCCCCCTCCACCCCCTCTTTGAAGAGTATCTTAAATCATTTCACCCCCTCTTTGAAGAGTATCTTAAATCATTTTAACCCCCCTCTTTGAAGAGTATCTTAAATCATTTTAACCCTCCCCTCTTTGAAGAGTATCTTAAATCATTGCCCCCTCCCCCTCTTTCAAGAGTATCTTAAATCATTTCCCCCTCCCCCTCTTTCAAGAGTATCTTAAATCACCCCCACCCCTCTTTGAAGAGTATCTTAAATCATTTTAACCCTCCCTCTTTGAAGAGTATCTTAAATAATTTTAACCCTCCCCTCTTTGAAGAGTATCTTAAATAATTTTAACCCTCCCCTCTTTGAAGAGTATCTTAAACAATTTCCCCTCCCCCTCTTTCAAGAGTATCTTAAATCACCCCCACCCCTCTTTGAAGAGTATCTTAAATCATTTTAACCCCCTCTTTGAAGAGTATCTTAAATCACCCCCTCTTTTGAAGAGTATCTTAAATCATTTCCCCCCTCTTTGAAGAGTATCTTAAATCATTCCCCCCCTCTTTGAAGAGTATCTTAAATCATTTCCCCCCCTCTTTGAAGAGTATCTTAAATCATTTCCCCCTCTTTGAAGAGTTCCTTAAATCATTTCCCCCCTCTTTGAAGAGTATCTTAAATCACCCCCCTCTTTGAAGAGTATCTTAAATCACCCCCCTCTCTTTGAAGAGTATCTTAAATCATTTTAACCCTCCCTCTTTGAAGAGTATCTTAAATAATTTTAACCCTCCCCTCTTTGAAGAGTATCTTAAACAATTTCCCCCTCCCCCTCTTTCAAGAGTATCTTAAATCACCCCCACCCCTCTTTGAAGAGTATCTTAAATCATTTTAACCCCCTCTTTGAAGAGTATCTTAAATCACCCCCCTCTTTTGAAGAGTATCTTAAATCATTTCCCCCCTCTTTGAAGAGTATCTTAAATCATTCCCCCTCTTTGAAGAGTATCTTAAATCATTTCCCCCCTCTTTGAAGAGTATCTTAAATCATTTCCCCCCTCTTTGAAGAGTTCTTAAATCATTTCCCCCCTCTTTGAAGAGTATCTTAAATCACCCCCTCTTTGAAGAGTATATTAAATCATTCCCCCTCTTTGAAGAGTATCTTAAATCATTCCCCCTCCCCTTTGAAGAGTTTCTTAAATCATTTTCACCCTCCCGCCTCTTTGAAGATTATCTTAAATCATTTTCACGCCCCTTAATTTTCACCCTCCCCCCTCTTTGAAGAGTATCTTAAATCATTTTCACACCCCCCCTCCTCTTTTCCCACTAGCAGTGATTTTGCTGATAAATACTTTGTTGAGGGAAAATGTACTTATTATGATTGTGATATGTTGTTGTAGCATCTAGATGAATGCACTAATTGTAAGTAGCTCTGGATAAGAGCATCTGCTAAATGACTAAAATGGAAATGTAGATTGTTAACTCAGCATCAGTAAATGATTTAGAGTAGGTGAATGGTGAAGTGAGGACCACTGCCCAGTTTGTTCAAACCCACCCCTGCAGGTCAGTTAAATGCTCCCAGAGAGATTAATGAGCCTTAGTCTCGGCCCAGACCTGTTAAACGATCACAGAAAAATGAATGGCTTCAGGGGCCTGGCTGGATGGAGGCAGCTTCCTGATTGCAATTAAACCCGTTACGGCTCTCCACCAACGTTCATGCTGAGTCGCAACGAATCTGGCAGCAAGTTAATGCATTTCGGCCACTGGCTATTCATCACACACACCTCATTTGCAGTCTTCCATGCTCCACTGGACTGGAGGCAGTCAAAATGTTAGGTGCCTCAAGGGCAGGGTACACACACCTACACAATCATATACATTCAGTACACATGATCCCTGGAGGCCAGGGTATGGGCACATGCTCAGAAGCACAAAACACCCTTAAATTCTAATAAAGCTCTGTAAATGAAAAGAGAGGTAAACTGCTGTGTTCATACTCTCAGCAGGGTCATTAATAAGAGGACAAAATCACATACACACACACACACACACACAAATACACACAGTGCTGTCATTAGTTGGGGCTTAAATTACGTCCTAAAGCCATCTGCCATCTGTGTAACGTAGCTGGTCTCTGCTCTGCGTGTGTGTGTGTGTGTATCCATGTTGTGTAGTTAGACAGATCTTACAGTATGTCCAACTGTTAGGTTAAGTCCCCCATGGAGCAGATGAGTGTAGTTCACCACAGTCAACCTAACCTGAATGACCTCAGTGAGATGCCCAGTGGGTGGATCAACCTAACCTGAATGACCTCAGTGAGATGCCGAGTGGATGGATCAACCTAACCTGAATGACCTCAGTGAGATGCATCAACCTAACCTGAATGACCTCAGTGAGATGCATCAACCTAACCTGAATGACCTCAGTGAGATGCATCAACCTAACCTGAATGACCTCAGTGAGATGCAGATGCATCAGTGAGATGCATAACCTGAATGACCTCAGTGAGATGCATCAACCTAACCTGAATGACCTCAGTGAGATGCATCAACCTAACCTGAAGGACCTCAGTGAGATGCATCAAACCTAACCTGAATGACCTCAGTGAGATGCCAGGTGGGTGGATCAACCTAACCTGAATGACCTCAGTGAGATGCATCAACCTAACCTGAAGGACCTCAGTGAGATGCATCAACCTAACCTGAAGGACCTCAGTGAGATGCATCAACCTAACCTGAAGGACCTCAGTGAGATGCATCAACCTAACCTGAATGACCTCAGTGAGATGCCAGGTGGGTGGATCAACCTAACCTGAATGACCTCAGTGAGATGCCAAGTGGATGGGTCAACCTAACGTGAAGGACCTCAGTGAGATGCCCAGTGGGTGGATCAGCCTAACCTGAATGACCTCAGTGAGATGCCAGGTGGATGGGTCAACCTAACGTGAATGACCTCAGTGAGATGCCAGGTGGATGGGTCAACCTAACCTGAAGGACCTCAGTGAGATGCCAGGTGGATGAGTCAACCTAACCTGAAGGACCTCAGTGAGATGCCCAGTGGGTGGATCAACCTAACCTGAATGACCTCCGTGAGATGCCCAGTGGGTGGATGCTAGAGGGGCAACTAGATGAAGAGTACATATGACCATGAGCTCCACTTGCCATCTCCACTAACCCAAAGAAATGTCCATAGGTCTTCACTTTCAGTGGCCTTCACTAGAATAAAGAAAGAAAATGAATTACAAAATGTTTCTAAAAAGTCACAGAGCACCTGCATTATCACCACAGGCTAGGTTGTTATGATAGTTTCCACTTGATAAACAATACCATTGTAATGACTAGTTGCAAGATTGTGAATGGGATGGGGGGATGAGAAAGAGAAATGGTACCCCAGAGGAGTGATGTCAGGCGGGTGGAGGAGTTTGACGGATGTGACAGATAGGAGCCTGGGCTACACCCAGATGACTCACGCCACACAACACACCCATTCACCTGAGACCATTCACAATGTTGACACACATGGATACACTCACAGACACAGATATTCACACCCTTGCATGGACACCGACAGCCACACACATCTGTCATTTTTGTTTTGCTATGTATGTCTAATCACCCTTACTACATTAACAAGCCTCTATCTCTACCTCTCTCTCTACCTCTCTATCTCTCTGTGTTTCTCTCTCTTTCTGCAGTGGGGAGAGTGGTTCTGGGAAGACAGAGGCTTGTAAACACATAGTGAGACACCTGGCAGTGAGGTCCAGCCCCAAAGGCTTCTCTCTTGAGCCCAGGATGAATCAAGTGAGTCGGGTTTACTCTGGCCCTGGTTGTCTTAAAAATATGAATCCACTCTTGGAGGACAATGGAAGTTGAATAGAACATGACAGACAGACTTGCTCAGTGGGTGTTCAGTCCACTGTTACAGAGTCCCTGTGGTGTAGTGATTTGAGATATGGATTCGCGGACCAAATGATCTTTGTTAGCACGCTGGCCTTTAAATCAAAACCCCTAGGTTGGTACAGGTCCTTTTATTTCCTTGATAGCCATCACTAGGTTCTGTATGATGACACAAGCCCATTGTGTTTGTGATTGGCCCATTTGTCCCCGAGAGGAAGCCATAGCATCTAAATGCTGTCGATTCTCTTATTACTCCTCTCACCTTGGACAGTGAGAGGTGCTCAGCGATCATTTCTGGCCGCGGATTCGAAGCATACTGGTGAGACCCATTGAAGGAGAACATAGAGTACAATGGGACAGGAAATGACCATAGCGACCATTATATGAAAAGCCATTATGATCAGGACATTGTGTGAGAAAGTTTTATATGCAGTGATCAATTGCAATGATACTGTATTAAACCATTCTTGTCTGGAAGCAGTGGATTAAATGAGCCCTTTAGTCAGAGCAAGGACTACTGTCAGTGCATTCAACATTACATCGACATTTTGTCAGAATTCGAATGGTTTTCTTGTTGTATTATTACACTGAATGACTGAAGATGAACACTTTCTTGCTATTTGATAGTCCTAGCAGTGCTCCTTATTACAAACCGAGCACTTTTTCATTAGACTTTCTGTTATGACCTTAACAACTCAGAGGTACACATCATTGTTGAACAGGGAGGAGAGAAAAGCTCTTGCTTGGCTATAGTGGAACTGTATCTACACAGATGAAGTCATGGGTTGGTGCGAGATAACATATCTGGGTCAACACTTAGAGAGCACAGAGGGACAGATAGATGAGTGTGACAATCAGTCAGTGGGGATATATTGTCCCCTGGTGGAGAGAAGTTGCATTGCGATAGTCAGAAGTCATTGCGGCAGGCGGTAATTCACACAGTAATGCACCTGCTTCAGAAAACTTCCGTGAATCAAATGACCTAGGTATATTAGTTCACATTAACACAATTGTGTATCTATGAACATGCCATCACCAATGCATGTCTTAGCTGTATAAAAATGTATTCTCTAAAAATAATGATGAATATGTCCAACCCAGATAGTGACAGTGGATATATTGATGGTTGTATTGTACAGTATATTACACGGTCTCTCTATATATTATGTGGTGGCTTGTAGGTGAACTGTATCCTGGAGGCGTTTGGTCATGCCAAGACTCCCATGAATGACAACTCCAGTCGTGTCATCAAACTACTCAGCCTGCAGTACTGTGACAAGAGAAAGACACTACTCAGAGGTACAGACTACTACAACTTTATTCAGGGGGTTGTTCTATAACTAACAAAGGGACTTACTAACTACACTACTCAATGTCTACTCAGATTAATACACCACTAACTACACCCTCATGGAAAATCACATTATAACTAAACCAAGATAGACCACAGCCTGTCATTTCCAATGGGAACAAGTGAGTCATAGTGGGCAGAACAAGCAAGGAGGTGGGCACAGCCCAGCATGAGCTGGTGAGATCCTATTGGTCCGTTCTAGCATACAACATGCATGTTTCTGTTAGGGAACGCCTACTCAGTGAAGTGTGCTTGTGCAATAACTCAATTCACCTTTGCACTCCTTCAAAATAATGTGATTATTTACAACTTTGGCAAAGGGTAAAATCTACAAACTTTGTAATTGATTCTAGTTTTGGGAACAGGAAACTGTATTGAGATCAAATATTTAATCAAAGACAAAAATTAACAGAATTTTGGCCAAAATCAATCTCCTTCCATCTTCTCCCACTGCCGGTTACTAGGCTTCCACTCACTATCATATTACCATATTTAGTATTGTGGAAACGCCAAGCGGATGATTCACATTTATACATCTGATGAAATATCTGTCTCATTGTTCTTTTCTGTGCCCATGCTGTCAATGTACTCTTTATAATTAAAATGCAGTTTGATGTATGGCCAACAGGGGGGAGTATAACTCTATGAGTGAACCTGTCAGGCTTCAATCTCTGTCATTCCTACAGAACCACATTGAAATAGATCAATTGATTTACTCATACAGCTGTGTATGAAAGATGAATTTGACTTAAGGACACTCAGGTTTTTTGTTTGATAATTTGGTCTGTGGCCTGGGTTTAAGATTACAATGTGTGTGTAGGTTTATATAGGTGTTTTTACAGTAGGTGTGTTCCTCTACTACTGGTTACATATGGTTTAAAGTTAATTGACAGAGCATGTGTTATTATGTGGATTACATTTTGTGTTGTGTGTGTGTGTGTGTGTGTGTGTGTGTGTGTGTGTGTGTGTGTGTGTGTGTGTGTGTGTGTGTGTGTGTGTGTGTTGTGTGTGTGTGTGTGTGTGTGTGTGTGTGTGTGTTTAGCGCGGATATACACATACATGTTGGAGAAGTCCCGGGTGGTCCACCTGCCTCGTCAGCAACACAACTTCAACATCTTCTACCTGATGGCTGAGGGCCTGTCGCCTGAAGAGAAGAGTGCCCTACACCTCAACAACGTCCTGTCTCACAGGTCTGTACCTCAACAATGTCCTGTCTCACAGGTCTGTACCTCAACAATTTCCTGTCTCACAGGTCTGTACCTCAACAACGTCCTGTCTCACAGGTCTGTACCTCAACAACGTCCTGTCTCACAGGTCTGTACCTCAATAACATCCTGTCTCATAGGTCTGTACCTCAACAATGTCAAATCAAATCAAAATCAAATCAAATTTATTTATATAGCCCTTCGTACATCAGCTGATATCTCAAAGTGCTGTACAGAAACCCAGCCTAAAACCCCAAACAGCAAGCAATGCAGGTGTAGAAGCACGGTGGCTAGGAAAAACTCCCTAGAAAAGCCAAAAACCTAGGAAGAAACCTAGAGAGGAACCAGGCTATGTGGGGTGGCCAGTCCTCTTCTGGCTGTGCCGGGTGAAGATTATAACAGAACATGGCCAAGATGTTCAAATGTTCATAAATGACCAGCATGGTCGAATAATAATAAGGCAGAACAGTTGAAACTGGAGCAGCAGCACGGCCAGGTGGACTGGGGACAGCAAGGAGTCATCATGTCAGGTAGTCCTGGGGCATGGTCCTAGGGCTCAGGTCCTCCGAGAGAGAGAGAGAGAGAAAGAGAGAATTAGAGAATGCACACTTAGATTCACACAGGACACCGAATAGGACAGGAGAGGTACTCCAGATATAACAAACTGACCCTAGCCCCCCGACACATTAGCTACTGCAGCATAAATACTGGAGGCTGAGACAGGAGGGGTCAGGAGACACTGTGGCCCCATCCGAGGACACCCCCAGACAGGGCCAAACAGGAAGGATATAACCCCACCCACTTTGCCAAAGCACAGCCCCCACACCACTAGAGGGATATATGTCCTGTCTCACATGTCTGTACCTCAACAACGTCCTGTCTCACAGGTCTGTACCTCAACAATGTCCTGTCTCACAGGTCTGTACCTCAACAACGTCCTGTCTGACAGGTCTGTACCTCAACAACGTCCTGTCTCATAGGTCTGTACCTCAACAACGTCCTGTCTCACAGGTCTGTACCTCAACAACGTCCTGTCTGACAGGTCTGTACCTCAACAACGTCCTGTCTCATAGGTCTGTACCTCAACAACGTCCTGTCTCACAGGTCTGTACCTCAACAACGTCCTGTCTCACAGGTCTGTACCTCAACAACGTCCTGTCTCACAGGTCTGTACCTCAACAATGTCCTGTCTCACAGGTCTGTACCTCAGCAACGTCCTCTCTCACAGGCCTGTACCTCAACAATGTCCTCTCTCACAGGCCTGTACCTCAAAAACATCCTTTCTCACAAGTCTGTACCTCAACAACGTCCTCTCTCACAAGTCTGTACCTCAACAACGTCCTCTCTCACAAGTCTGTACCTCAACAACGTCCTCTCTCACAAGTCTGTACCTCAACAATGTCCTGTCTCACAGGTAATAAGGCCATGCAAATTACAGTAATACAGGAAGATATGCTGAGTTTGTCAAATGTTTTAACATTTGGGGAAGGAAACTGGTTCAATCTGGGTGAGAGGCCCCCCTCAGTCACCTGCTAGCAAGAGGAAGAGATGGTGTCTCATGCTGAGTTTGTAAAATGTGTGTGTGTTAGTGTGCGTGTACGTGTGCGCGTGTGTGTTGTGGTGTGTGATAGCATCCCTGTCTGATATCCAGTTACCTGGATGCGGGTTTTGAGCCCTGGTATGCACGCTACAGCCTCTGATTTAATGCTGTGACTGCGTGATCAAAAGCCCTCCGACTCTAGCCCATTTGGGGACCCCATCTCTCGCCCCCTCCCCTCCCTCGCTTTCTCAGCAGGAGATAGCTGTGACTGGTTACAAATAACTCAGCGTGAGAATACCTGCTCAACCACCATGCTTTAAATGACCTTTTGACATGCTTTCTTGTTTCAGGGTCAAATATGATTTCTTTAGTCCCTCAGTGATATTTAGTCAGTGCAGTATGTCTGTAATGTGTGAACTCTCTCTCTGGTGTTGTTACCTGCTGCTCTTCTCTGTACTGTAGATGATCATGTCTGTGGTGTATAGTGTGATAGCTGTCTCTCACTGGTCTCTGTCTGTGTCTTCAAGGTACCTGAGTGCAGGTGTTCCCGCAGAAGACTCCCCTCCTGTGGCCTCAGCTTCAACTCAGAGTAGAGACCGTCTCACTGCAATCAAACAGGCCCTCAGAGCACTGGGCTTCAACAAACTGGTACAGTAACACATTGTGTGTGTGTGCGTGCATGAGTCTGCATGTGTCATTTGCCACACATATGGCTGTGTGTATTATGTCTATGAGTCTATAGGGTGAGTCGGTACCAGAGGAAGCTGGCGGAGGAGCTATAGGAGGACGGGCTCATTGTATTGGCTGAATGGAATTAATGGAATGGAGTCAAACATGTGGTTTCTACATGTTTGATGTGTTTGATACCGCTCCATTTATTCAATTCTAGCCATTAAAATGAGCCCGTCCTCCTATAGTTCCTCCCACCAGCCTCCACTGGTGGGTACACATACTGTCCCTTGTCAGCAGGGTTGGACATTAAGAACGTCTATTTCTCCAGAGCAATTGGGAACATAAAAAAAAAATCCAAAGCCCACATGTTTAAGTTGATCGAAATGACAAGAAGGGCTACTAAAGTGTGACTTTGTCCTAGTTTCTATTTGCCAGTTATGTCAGTTTGTTTATACGCTAGATTGTTTTTCAATGTTAGTTTGAGTTTGCTGCCACTGCCTGCTGCTAGGAAGACATAGCAAAGCAAGTGCCCAAATTACCACGGTAACTGCCCGTCCCTTAAAAGGGGCAGCTGAAAATGTTTCTCACACCTAATGATTGCGCTTGATTGAGCATGGATCACTCCCAAAAACGTTTATTCATGAACTTTTTGTAATTTTTTATAATTAAAACACACAAATATTTTAATTGTTTTCCTAGGTTCATCTGTGTGCTTCTACCTTTCTACTTAGGAGCACATCATGTAGCCTTTTAAAAATGTCAGCACAGAGCCCTGAAATATAATAATAAATAAACCGTATCACTCAGCATTTTGTGGCAGGGCTCTATGCTGTGGCATTTGTTTATTCTTGATGTTCAGTTGTAGAACAGTTTATATGTTTTAACTAGAAATTATTTATTTTAACATACATTGGTTAAAATACGCAGATCATAAAAATCATAAAAATGAAATGAAGTAATATATCATCTGTTTTTCCTTGTTGTGACGTTGATGTAATTATGGCGAAAACAATATTTTGATTGGTAAAAAAAAATATATATTTTTTTTATCTACCTGCCACAGTGGCTGGTAGACCAAAAAGTACATTTTCCACCCTGCTTGTGAGCATGCTTGCATGTGATGGTCGTGTGAGGTTCTGCATGTTAGTATACTAGCTATATCTACAGACTGTACTGTGCTCTACCTTGTCTGGTGTGTGTACAGAATGACTGTTCTCATCACATTATCACAGTCTATGTATAGGCTGCAGTCAGCATCTGTCAGCACTGAGTGACCAGAAAGTCAGCTTTTAATCCCTCCCACAGCCAGCAGCTGATAATGTAGGAAGGGGGAGGGGAGGGGTGATGGGGGCAAGAGTGCTTGCAGGCAGAGAGATACACAGGGGAGATTGACCTGGAGAGGAAGGTGGGTGGGGGGGACAGAGTACTTCCTGAGAAGTACATCGTTGCAACACTGTATATATACTGTACATAATATGACATTTGTAATGTCTTTATTGTTTTGAAACTTCTGTATGTATAATGTTTACTGTTAATTTTTATTGTTTATTTCACTTTTGTATATTATCTACCTCACTTGCTTTGGCAATGTTAACACATGTTTCCCATGCCAATAAAGCCCCTTGAATTGAATTGAGAGAGAGATAGACAGGGGCGATTGACATGGAGAGGGAAGGGGCGATTGACATGGAGAGGGAAGGGGAGAGAGGGGGGATGAGAGAGAGACTACACATCAGTGCCTCCCTATGCTCTCATTGGGAATGACTCATGAAGAACCTCAATCACTCCTTTCTCTCCCACTCTCTTTCTTCTCCTCTCCTACTGTAAGACTCTCTACATTGCATAGAGTGTCAGACAGAGACTAATAACAGGTCCTATAACACACACACATGCAAACTGTCCAGGAGGTTTGAGGGATCAGAGTTGGGTAATGGGGGATACCAGTAAGTGTCCTCTACTCAAGAACAGAGAGAAAGATAGAGAGCGAGAGAGAGAACACTGTATAGATACATAATATGACATTTTGTAATGTCTTTGTTCTTTTGGAACTTCTGTGAGTGTAATATTTACTGTTCATTTTTATTGTTTATTTCACTTTTTTATATTATCTACTTCACTTGCTTTGGCAATGTTAACACGTTTCCCATGCCAATAAACCCCCTTGAATTAAATTGAATTGAATTGAGAGAGAGGTGGGGGAAGAGTAGAGGTGAAACAGAGGGAGGAGAGATAAAGAGGGGATGGGAGGGGAAAGGAGAGGTTAGATAAGGAGATCGGAGAGAGAGAAGAGGTTAGATAAGGAGTTCGGAGAGAGAGGAGAGGAGAGGTTTAGGGATAAGGGGGAAAGGGGAAAGGGTGATTCAGGGGTTTGGAGAACATATTTTAGCTCAAAAGATGGAAGTTGACTCTTTGGGAGGAGACTAGGGGGTAGGGGTTTGGAGTATATGTGTGATTTCACTACTTCATGAGTAAAAACAATAACAACTCCCTTATTCTCTCCCCACCCCACCCCACCCCACCTCTCCTCTCCTCAACCTTCTCTCTCTCCTTCTCCTTTCCCCTTCTCCCTCCACACCCCCACATCTCTCTCTCTCTCTCTCTCTCTCCATCAGGAGATGGACAGTGTGTTTATGCTGCTGTCAGTGGTGCTGCAAGTTGGGGACCTCAGCTTCATTTCACTGACAGACGTTGAGACCGCCTACCCCTCCAACATGCAGCTGCTTGAGCGAGGTCAGCATCCCCCTGTCATGTAACCTGGGCCAACACTATGCACTGACACCAGTTTGACAGCAGAGGGAGAGGGGAGAGAGGGGGGAGGGAGGTCGAGCTACGCAGTAGTAATTGTGTCACTATCCATCCTATTGTTTACATCAGCTTTGCTGCAGTCTCCTCCAGTCTCCTCCTTGCACTCTCCTCCCCTCCCCCTTCTCTATCTCTCCTCCCACTCTCTCTCTCTCCCTATTCAATTTCAATTTAAGGGGCTTTATTGGCATGGGAAACACATGTTTACATTGCCAAACCAAGGGAAATAGAAAATAAACAGAAGTGAAATAAAGTGTTGTAACAATGTGCAAATAGTTAAAGTACAAAAGGGAAAATAAATAAACATAAATATAGGTTGTATTTTCAATGGGGTTTGTTCTTCACTGGTTGCCCTTTTCTTGTGGCCACAGGTCACAAATCTTGCTGTTGTGATGGCACACTGTAGTATTTCACCCAACAGATGTGGGAGTTGTGAAAAATTTGATTTGTTTATTAATTCTTTGTGGGTCTGTGTAATCAGAGGGAAATGTGTGTCTCTAATATGGTCCTACATTTTGTATGAGGTTAGGAAGTGCAGCTCAGTTTCCACCTCATGTTGTGGGCAGTGTGCCTTTTGCCTGTCTTCTCTTGAAAGCCAGGTCTACCTTCAGCGGCCTATCTCAAAAGCAAGGCTATGCTCACTGAGTCTGTACATAGTCAAATATGTCCTTAATATTGGATCAGTCACAGTGGTCAGGTATTCTGTCACTGTATACTCTCTGTTTGGGGCCAAATAGGATTCTAGTTGTCTCAGTTTTTTTGTAAATTCTTTCGAATGTGCCAAGTAATTATCTTTTTGATTTCTCATGATTTAAATAGGGGTCTAATTTTGATGCTGTCCTGGGGCTCTGTGGGTTCTGTGTTTGTGAACAGACCCCCAGGAACAGCTTGTTAGGGGGCTCTTTTCCAGGTTCATTTCTCTGTAGGTGATGGCCTTGTTATGGAAGGTTTGGGAATTGCTTCCTTTTAGGTGGTTGTAGAATTTAACGGCCTTTTCTGGATTTTGATAATTAGCGTGTTTCAGCCTAATTCTGCTCTGTATGCATTATTTGGTGTTTTACATTGTACACAGAGGATATTTTTTTCAGAATTCTACATGCAGAGTCTCAATTTGGTGTTTGCCACATTTTGTGAAGTCTTGGTTGGTGAGTGGACCCCAGACCTCACAACCGTAAAGGGAAATGGGTTCTATAACTGATTCAAGTATTTTTAGCCAGATCCTAATTGGTATGTCGAATTTTATGTTCCTTTTTGATGGCATAGAAGGCCTTTCTTGCCTTGACTCTCAGATTGTTCACAGCTTTGTTGAAATTACTGGTGGTGCTGATGTTTAGGCCGAGGTATGTCATTTTTTGTGTGCTATAAGTCAACGGTGTCTAGATGGAATTTGTATTTGTGGTCATGCCAATTTAACCTTTTTTGTAACACCATTATTTTTGTCTTACTGAGATTTACTGTTAGGGCCCAGGTCTGACAGTATCTGTGCAGAAGATCTAGGTGCTGCTGTAGGCCCTCCTTGGTTGGGGACAGAAGCACCAGATCATCAGCAAACAGTAGACATTTGACTTCAGGATCTATTAGGGTGAGGCCGGGTGCTGCAGACTGTTCTAGTGCACTCGCCAATTCGTTGACATATATGTTGAAGAGGGTGGAGCTTAAGCTGCATCCCTGTCTCACTCCCTGGCCCTGTGGAAAGAAATGTGTGTGTTTTTTGCCAATTTTAACTGCACACTTGTTGTTTGTGTACATGGATTATATAATGTTGTATGTTTTCCCCCAACACCACTTTCTATCAATCTGCATAGCAGGGCCTCATGCCAAATTGAGTCTGAAGCTTTTTTTAAATCAACAAAGCATGAGAAGACTTTGCCTTTGTTTTGGTTTGTTTGTTTGTCAAATAGAGTGTGCAGGGTGAATACTTCGTCTGTCGTATGGTAATTTGGTAAAAAGCATGTTTGACATTTGCTAGGTACATTGTTTTTGCTGAGGAAATGTACGTGTCTGCTGTTTATTGATAATGCAAGGTTGGTTGCTGTTGACGCATATCCCACGGTAGTTATTGGGGTCAAATGTGTCTTTACTTTTGTGGATCAAATCATTTGTCATTGTTGTTCATTTTCTTAGGTTGTCTTCTTGAAATGTTGAGATTTGATAAAGGAAGCAGAGAGGTCAAATATACTGATTAGGTTTTCTACTGCCAAGTTTACACCTTCACTATTACAGTGAAACATTTTGTCCAGGAAATTGTCTAGAAGGGATTGAATTTGTTGTGGCCTAATAGTTTTTTGGAAGATTTCCACACTTTTCTTCCATCTATATCATTTCTTAATATTATTCAGTTCCTTCAGTTTTTATGCCTCATGATTGAGTATAGCTCTGTTCAAGTAGAGTGTTATTTTGTAGGGGTGTTAGTGAACTGACTGTAAACGCTCTAAGAGACTCTGGGTTGAGGTCAGTGATAAAGTAGTCTACATTTCTTCAACCAAGAGATGAGCTATAGGTGTACCTACCGTAGGAGTCCCCTCGAAGCCTACCATTGACTATGTACATACCCAGCGCCCGACAGAACTGCGTGAGTTGTGAACCGCTTTTGTTGGTTATGTTGTCATAATTTTGTCTAGGCGGTCATATGGGGGAGGGAACGCTGTCTCCTCCAGGTGGGTGTTTGTCTGCCTGTGTGCTGAGGATGTCAGGTTCTTGTCCAGTCCTGGCATTTAGGTCCCCACAGATTAGTACATGTCACTGCGCCTGGAAATTGTTGATCTCGCCCTCTAGGATGGGGAGGCTGTCATCGTTAAAGTATGGGGATTTTATTGTGGGGATATAGGTAGCATACACAAGGAAATATTTCTATATTGAGATCATTTCCTTAATTAATTTCTAACCAGATGTAAAATGTTCCTGTTTTGACTCATTTAATAGAGTGGGTTAAGGCTGCTCTATACCAAATTAGCATACCTCCTGAGTTTCTTCCCTGTTTCACACCTGGTAGTTTGGTGGATGGGACTCCCAGCTCTCTGTAACCAGTGGGTCCATCTCCTTTATACCATGTTTCTTGTAGGATGACAATGTCTGTTTTCCTGCTCTTTAGGCCAAAGTCAGATGACCTCAGACCTGTTATATTCCAGGAAGAGATAGTAAAAGCTTTGCATTTCACAGTGTCTAGTGTTGTTTTTGTGTGGTTTAGGCACAGTAGGTGTGAGCAGAGCATGTTGCACATCTAATACATACCTCAGGAAGGGATTGCAGGATGGGGCTTGGGCGGGTGTAATGGGGGGGTTGGGCCTGTTGCTTTGCTCACTGTCTGGTCATATGTCCTGTCCTGTCATGTTGAGGTCCTTGCCGCAGGGGTGGGGGGAATGGGGTAGGCAGAAGGGGCATAGTTCTGATATGGGGGGGCCAATATAGGGTGTGGCCAGGGTTTGCCTAGGGTGGTCTTAGCTGGTTGGGGTGTGGCTGGTGATTCTGTGCTCTGGGTGTAGGTCTTCTTGGCATGGGATCTCTCGGTGCAGGTCCTTCAGGAGGGGGTCTTGCAGGTCTGTTGTCCGTTGCTCTGTTGATCCTGTGTGACGTGCTGGGGCTACGGTTGAGGGTGACGTCCTTCAGGGTCCTGGCAAAAGTTGGGATTGCTGCCTTGTAGATGTGGACATGGTCATAAAGGCTGTTCAAGTCCAGGATGGAGTGGTGGGCCAGGTATACATTAGGTTTTGAGGCACAGTCTCGTGAAATACTCGCATTCACCTGCTGTATGGTGGCAGGGTGAAAGTCTTTTCGTGGTAGCAGGGTGGAGACTTGTGCATTGGGGAAAGTGGAATAAGCTTTTTCAATCACTCCCTTGAGTGCTGTGGCCACTTTACCTGCTGGGCCCTCAGGTCATTTGTGCCCGTGTGAAAAGGGCTATCAGGGGAGCTGACAGGGAGCTTGTTAGGAAGGGGTGGGGTCTGTTGAGTTGGTGGGTCCTGTTGTTGTCTGTCCCATTGTGGTGTTGAGGTTGTGGTCAGGGTCTGAAGTGGGCTGTTCTACTGGCTCCTCTGGGGGAGTGTCCTACACTCTGTCACACCTCAGCTTTCTCACCTCCTCCTTCAGTGTGCCTCTAAGTTCTCTCACCTCAGTCCATAGAGCAGACAGCTCTCCCAGACAGCTCCACCTTCTGCCCTCCGGGTCTTGTTGGGAGGGATGTTGTTGTGCTGGTCTGTTTTTTGAGTTTGTTCTGTCTGGATTGTGTGGACTAGCTCTCTGAGCTCAACCATGTCTCTCTCCAGCTCAGTCAATTTATCCTATCAATGATGGATGAGCAGTGCAGTTGTGGGGCCTTGTTGTGTTCAGTGATGGGGATTGACTATCCTCGTCTGCGGGACAGTTTGAAGAGGTGTGATCAGACTCACTCAGGATGGGGGAGTCATCACAGAGAGAGAGCTTTTCCTGCTGTGCTTTCTCTCTGATCCCGTAAAAGTCCTGCTGCAACTGTATGAGGATGCCCTGCACCAGACTTCTACACGTTGACAAAGGTTGTTTCAATTTCCTCAATGTCTACTATTCTGAGTTTCCACCATGGGCCAATACCCTCTTTCTTGACATAGGTGTAGTGTGCTCTTATAGCACTGTGCCATGCCAAGGGATGGCTTTGTGGAAAATGAAGTTGCTAACGTTCCGCTCTTTGTAGCAGTCAGCAAATAGTGTCTCTGGATTGTCCTTGAGGACCTATTTTACTCTCTTTGTTTCTCTCTCTCACACACACAGGCTCTCTCCCATTCTGTAATGTATTTGCTGTTGGTGTTTCAGACAGTCTGCTCACCTGTTTGGTGAGCCCCTGTTCCCTCTCATGCTTTTGCCATTGTGAGAAGAGAACCCATTACTCCCTACATTACAAGACACAACAACACTACACACATACACTACTACACCCTGACCTCACAGAGGGTAGACAAATTATGTCATCTCCCACACCAAAACAGGGCCCTCTCAAGGAGACGTGAGGTCATTGGGATTCTGAGTTCCTGTCACACTGTTTTTGTGCTCGTTCATATGCCCTGAGTCAGGGATGACTAAGCGCTGCCAGCATATAGGCGGTGATGAGTTTTAGCGGAGATCGACTCGTCATGTCGGCTGAGTGATGTCAGAATGACTTATGTAGGCTGGAGCGAGACAACTGGGAAACAACTGGGACCACCAAAATCTCCGACTTCCGACTTCAAAGTGTTTGAGACAACTGGGAACTCTGAAACAAACAAGCTCCGACTGGGATTTTTTTTTTAAAGGTCATCCAACTTGGAATTCCATGTTGGAAACTCTGGAATCATTGTAGAGCTCCGACTTTCCGACCTGAAGATCACTGACGTTATGATTTGACCTTGTTTTTTCCCGAGCACCATCAGTACTAGTCAGTGTGACACGTCATATTTTAAACTGTTTTTGTCTCTCTGTCAGTGACTGAAGTTTAGGCTTGAACTGAGCTTGAACTTTAGACTTTCCACCCTCTCCCTGTCTCTGTTTTATGTTCTTCTATCACTTTACTTATTCACTTTCTCTTTTCTCTCTCTCTCTTACTCTTTTCCCCCCTTTTCTCTCTCTCTCTTACTCTTTTCCCCCCTTTTCTCTCTCTCTCTTACTCTTTTCCCCCCTTTCTCTCTCTCTCTTACTCTTTCCCCCTTTTCTCTCTCTCTTTTTTTCTCTTTTCTCTTCTCTTTTCCCCCTTTTCTCTCTCTCTCTTACTCTTCCCCCCTTTTCTCTCTCTCTCTTACTCTTTCCCCCTTTTCTCTCTCTTTCTTCTCTCTCTCTCTTACTCTTTTCCCCCTTTTCTCTCTCTCTCTTACTCTTCCCCCCTTTTCTCTCTCTCTCTTACTCTTTTCCCCCTTTTCTCTCTCTCTCTTACTCTTCCCCCCCTTTTCTCTCTCTCCAGTATCTGGAATGCTACAGGTGTGTTCTGATGACCTTAGTTCTGCCCTCACCTCAGATGTGCAATACTTCAAAGGTAATCACTCACCCTTTTTCCCAAACATTTACTGACTTCACAATACAAACATACTTCCAATCTGTAAGATGAAAATAGGATTTCTATGGTAACCATTTGGATGTCAGACCCAGGTCACCATGGCATTTACCCTCTTGCTTCCTTCAGGTGATGTCATCACACGGCGTCACACGGTGGAGATGTCACAGCACTACAGAGACCAGCTGGCTAAAGCCCTGTACGGACGCCTCTTCAGCTACCTGGTCAACAACAGCAACTACTACCTACAGGGACAGGACGACAACATGGGGTAGGGCAACGTGTGTGTGTGTGTGCGCGCGTCTCTGTGCATGTGTATCACAGGCATGTACATTTTTAATTGTAAACACTACAAGGAATGAATTGGCAGCCAGCACAGATACCCATTAAAAACCTTCTGTCATATGTCCATCATCACAGACTCAACAATAGCACATGCAAGCCTGTCAGAAACACAACACTGATACTATCACTCATAACATATCGTTTACACTGGAGAGTTAGAATAGTTCGCATTTTATGTACTAACACACGCAAAGTTGACTTAGAGACCACACACACACAGACACAGCTTAGAGGTGGAGGCCAGTGAATCCTTGGTCTTGGTGTGTTGATATTTTTCAGCCTTATCGTCATGTTTGATAAGCACTATCTTCTGGAATGTGTTTTTTTGCATTGACCCTCTCACTCTCTCTCTCACACACGCATGCATGCACACACACACCAAAATATGCAATAATTAATATGCAGTGCCTTCGGAAAGTATTCACACAACTTTACTTTTTCCACATTTTGCTACGTTACGGCCTTATTCTAAAATGGATTAAATAAAACTATTTCCTCATCAATCTACACACAATACCCCATAATGACAAAGCAAAAACAATTATTTAGAAATTTTGGCAAATTTATTTAAACTCAAAAACAGAAATACCTTATTTACATAAGTGTTCAGAACCTTTGCTACAGTATGAGACTCAAAATTGAGCTCAGGTGCATCTTGTTTCCATTGATCATCCTTGAGATGTTTCTACAACTTGATTGGAGTCCACCTGTGGTAAATTCAATTGATTGGACATGACTTGGAAAGCCACACACCTGTCTATATAAGGTCCCACAGTTGACAGTGAATGTCAGAGAAAAAACCATGTCGAAGGAATTGTCCGTAGAGCCCAGAGACAGGATTGTGTTGAGGCACAGATCTGGAGAAGGGTGCCAGTTGCCTTCATCATTCTTAAATGGAAGAAGTTTGGCGCCACCAAGACTCTTCCTATAGCTGGCAGCCCAGCCATACTGAGCAACCAGGGGAGGAGGGCCTTGGTCAGGGAGGTGAACAATAACCCGATGGTCACTCTGACAGAGCTCCAGAGTTTCTCTGTGGGGATGGGGGAACCTTCCAGAAGGAAAACCATCTCTGCAGTACCACCAATCAAGCCTTTATGGTAGAGTGGCTAGACGGAAGCCACTCCTCAGGAAAAGGCACATGACAGCCAACTTGGAATTTGCTAAAACTCTCAGACCATGAGAAACAAGATTCTCTGGTCTGATGAAACCAAGATTGAACGCTTTGGCCTGAATGTCAAGCTTCACGTCTGAAGGAAACCTGGCACCATCCCTACGGTGAAGCCTGGTGGTGGAAGCATCATGCTGTGGGGATTGTTTTTAGCGGGGGACTAGTCAGGATCAAGGGAAAGAGGAACAGAGCAAAGTACAAAGAGATATTTGATGAAAACCTGCTCCAGAGCGCTCAGGACCTCAGACTTGGGGCGAAGGTTCTCCTACCAACAGGACAACGACCCACAGCCAAGACAACGCAGGAATGGCTTCGGGACAAGTCTCTGAATGTCCTTCAATGGCCCAGCCAGAGCCCAGACTTGAACCCGATCAAACATCTCTGGAGAGACCTGATAATAGCTGTGCGAGAATGAGAGAAACTACTCAAATACAGGTGTGCCAAGCTTGTAGCGTCATACCTAAGAAGACTCAAGGCTGTAATCGCTGCCAAAGGTCCGTCAACAAAGTACTGAGTAAAGAGTTTGAATACTTATGTAAATTCGATATCAGTTTTTAGGTTTTTAAATATATTTTCAAAAAAATCAAAAACCTGTTTTTGCTTAGTCATTATGGAATATTGTGTGTAGATTGATGAGGGAAAAAACTATTTCATCCATTTTAGAATAAGGCTGTATCATGACAAAATGTGGAAGACTTCAAGGGGTCTGAATAGTTTCCGAATGCACTGTATATACTTCAGCGAACACACACACTTTTCCATTCATTCTAGCCACACCACTCCAAATCAAACATAGACACGAACAGGGACACACACCAACATGGCCTCTGAGTAGCTGTCACACTGTTTGTGAATTCCTTCTCTGATCGTTCCCCTCCTCCACACCTCTCCCAAAGAGACCCTGCTCTTGAGATTGGAATCCTGGACATCTTTGGATTTGAGGAATTCCAGAGGAATGGATTTGAGCAGGTACGTTCATTTCACAAAACCCACATTATGGATCTCCCCACCCCATATTATATGTGTGTTTCCACTCCTTCCAGTTGTATTGAGTCTGGTTCTATGGCTCTAGTATGTCTGAGGTATTCTCAAGTCATAGACATAGTTCGAACATCAAGGCCAGACTGAGCTACGGTCATCTTTTCTGGCTGTGGAGAAGGTTTTAGAGGTATCAACCTGCTAACTATATAACAGGTCTAGGTTAACCCTTTGAGACCAGGACCACAGGGCAGTGTTTATTTTATGGTCCTCTGTAGCTCAGTTAGTAGAGCATGGTTCTTGCAAAAGCCAGGATATTAGGTTTGATGACTGAAAGTTGCTTTGGATAAAAAAGCAGACACAATACCTTTGACTCTGTGTCTTTCTTTCAGCCATCTCTCTCTCCCTCTGTTCTTTCATTCATAAATATTGTGGTCTCTAGATCTTATGGACTTCTCCCCTGTACGAACAAAGATCAGAGAGTTTAGCTGGAAGTCTCTATTTCTGTGTGTGTGTGTGTGTGTGTGTGTGTGTGTGTGTGTGTGTGTGTGTGTGTGTGTGTGTGTGTGTGTGTGTGTGTGTGTGTGTGTGTGAAGTGGTAAGATGTCAATTGTTTTTCTCTCAGGATGTTCTTTAATCCGAGCGGAACATTGGAGGTGTTCAAGGAAATAAGTGCTTACCCATGCTGCCCTCGGCTTTCCCACACTCCCCTTGGGACCACCCCTGATCAAACCATGTGTGTGTGTGTGTGTGTGTGTGTGTGTGTGTGTGTGTGGAAGTGGTAAGATGTCAATTGCTTTCCTCTCAGGATGTTCTTTAATCCGAGCGGAAGTGGGGGATTCACAGATCTAACCTGACAAGGGAATCTTAGAAAGAGAGAGAGAGAGAGATGGAGAGAGGTATAGGAGAGATAGATGGGTAAGAGTGGATGAAAGAAAGAGACTGGTAGACATTTATTGGGGATTAAACATCCCTCGTCCTCCATCCTCCCCCTCCGCCCCCATTCGACCCCTTCAGCCCCGTTCCTCCCTCATCCCTCCTTCCCCCAGTGTGTTTCCTGTGTTCCAGTGTTCAGGTCCATGTTTGAGGACACCCTGTCTGTTATTGAAGACAACTAATCACTGGATTACACATTACACTCTGGAGAGATAGGGGAGGGGCAGGTGTCAACAAAACAAGCATGATCATTTAGTGTGCGCATGGCACAAACACACACACACACGATGCACACACAGATCAGGGTCATTAATGCGGCCTGGGCTTGTTAGAGTTTGTTCGTCAGAGCTGTATTGTACCTGCTCAGCATTTCCTTAATGAGCTCATGCTTTACAGACATCAACACCTGCTGAGACTGACTGACTGACGCTGTCATAGACATATAATTAGTCTAAAATACAATTCAAGTTCAAAGACTAAATCAAATGTAAATTAAATATCCCACAATTGAATTATTTCTGATGTTTCTTACATGTCATTGTGATATCCAATACATGTTAAAGGTTGAATGGAAGTATTTTACAATCTAAACAAACCATAAATACATGTTCTGGGTGTTTGTCATATAAAAATAGCATCTTTGCTTAACTTTGAATATTTTGATTTTGGATCCAGTGCTTATTTGGGACTGGGCGCCACCATTAAAATTGGCATGGTAACGACACGAGCTGCAACTTCATGGACTGGACAGAAATATTTGGCACTTTGATTTGTGATTGCTTAAAGTAAGGGGAGTGACAGCTCTCCCATCCCAATATTAAGCAAATTAACTATGAAAATCAAGAGATATTTGCATTGAATCCTTAATGCCCATTGTGCAATATACAAGTAGCTGCCAAAATAATGAAAACACGTGAATAAATGTGGGATACAAAGTATATTGAAAGCAGGTGCTTCAACACAGGTGTGGTTCCTGAGTTAATTCAGCAATTAACATCCCATCATGCTTAGAGTCATGTATAAAAATGTTGGGCAGGCCATTATTTTGGCTACTATGGCTATGCCCCCGTAGGAGGATTATGCCCCCATCCACAGGGCAGGAGTGGTCCCTGAATGGTTTGATGAGCATGAAAACAATGTAAACCATATGCCATGGCCATCTCAGCCACCAGATCTCAACTCAATTGAATACTTATGGGAGATTTGGGAGCATTGCCTGAGATAGTGTTTTCCACCACCCATCAACAAAACACCAAATGATGTAATTTCTCATGGAAGAATGGTGTCACATCCCTCCAATAGAGTTTCAGACACTTGTAGAATCTATGCTGAGGTGCATTGAAGTTGTTCTGGCTCAACACCCTATTAAGACCCTTTATGTTGGTGTTTCCTTTATTTTGGCAGTTACCTGTAGCTAAGCCCTGTTATTAAACTTCTAAGTAAACAATGGCACATTTTATTATAGCAGTACAGTAGCTACAGTAAGCTATAGACATATAGCCGGCTCTTGGCTCTGGATTGGGGGCTCCATATCATGGAGAGGAGGCAGAGCTTTAAAGTGGCAATCAGCAGTACAATAACAAAGCATTCTTCCCATCCCTATTTCAGTAAAACCTGAGGGATGGGGCTAGAGAAATGTAACCACCCTCAGATTTATAGACAGAGCTATGGATGCAACGAATCCATGATATCAAAATGATATTTTTAACCATGTTCTGAGGCTACATAGTCTTTGGTTACATTTACTTTGTTTACAAACGTTGGAGTAAAACAAGCTTATATTTTGGGTTCTGATTGGGTAAGGAAGTTAAACGAAGCTCAAGAGGCATTTCTAAGTTATATTCTTCAAGAATAAATGGGAACATATACATTATTTATAAGTCCGAAAATGGAAATAAAACTGCTCCTTTAATCTTATTATTATTATTTCTCAACTCTTAAAGTTCACTGTTTTATTACATTTTTAACCAAAGTATTCGTGAGGGTTTGAGATAGGCATGTGAGCAGTGCAGGAAGTTCTGGTGAGCCATTTGTGGTGATTGCATATGCCTATACATCGTTGCGTAGTAGCCTAGGCCTATGGTGAAACCATTGTTTAGGACATTAGGCTTACATGTTACTTTAGCCCTTATCAGACGGCATGAGTTTTACTGAGGGAGGTCGGGTAATGTAATTTTGTGTACAAGCACAAAGCACCACATCTGTAATTTTAGTCCCGTGTGAATTTGCCACACACCATTTACTTGCATGTTAACTTGTGTGTGTGTTCCCAGCTGTGTGTGAACATGACCAACGAGCGTGTGAGGCTGTATGTCTCCGAGGTGCTGTTCCAGCAGGAGCAGGCCGAGTGTCTACAGGAGGCCGTCACCATGGAGACGCTCCGGTCACCTGGCAACCAGCCTGCCATTCTAGACTTTTTCTTCCAGGTAATGTTTTGTTGTCTGCGGTCTCCACCACTGCCTCTTTAAGAACTGTGATAACCTCTATAAAAAGAACACATATCTCATTCTAGAAAAGGCTTTTGGTTTTGAGTGTGGTTATATAGATTTTGAGGTACAAAGATCAGATTACCCTGCGTCAGGGCACAGCGTACCGTGGTTCTATGCATTCTATATCTGTCTGTGACCCCTGTCCTCCATCTTCCCAGAAGCCTCAAGGTCTGCTGTCTGTGATGGATGAGGAGAGTCAGTCGCTGAGGCCTACAGAACAGACGCTCTACAAGAGACTGCAGACACACCTCGACAACACACCCACACACGGCATCTCCCTGACAACCAAGGACGGCAATGGAAACCCCCCACCCATAGACCAGGGTCCTGCCTTCACTGTGAAACACTACGCAGGCCAAGTGAGTAGGTGTTCGCTCACAGACACACACGCGCGCACACAGCAACACACTCACATACAATGTAGACCAGGTGAGTGAATCTGATATTTTAAAGGTGTACCTTTAACATCAAATCAAAATCAAATCAAATCAAATTTATTTATATAGCCCTTCGTACATCAGCTGATATGTCAAAGTGCTATACAGAAACCCAGCCTAAAACCCCCAACAGCAAGCAATGCAGGTGTAGAAGCACGGTGGCTAGGAAAAACTCCCTAGAAAGGCCAAAACCTAGGAAGAAACCTAGAGAGGAACCAGGCTATGTGGGGTGGCCAGTCCTCTTCTGGCTGTGCCGGGTGGAGATTATAACAGAACATGGCCAAGATGTTCAAATGTTCATAAATGACCAGCATGGTCGTATAATAATAAGGCAGAACAGTTGAAACTGGAGCAGCAGCACGGTCAGGTGGACTGGGGACAGCAAGGAGTCATCATGTCAGGTAGTCCTGGGGCATGGTCCTAGGGCTCAGGTCCTCCGAGAGAGAGAAAGAAAGAGAGAATTAGAGAGAGCATATGTGGGGTGGCCAGTCCTCTTCTGGCTGTGCCGGGTGGAGATTTTAACAGAACATGGCCAAGATGTTCAAATGTTCATAAATGACCAGCATGGTCCAATAATAATAAGGCAGAACAGTTGAAACTGGAGCAGCAGCATGGC
Organism: Oncorhynchus tshawytscha; assembly: GCF_018296145.1. Classification (NCBI taxonomy): domain Eukaryota; kingdom Metazoa; phylum Chordata; class Actinopteri; order Salmoniformes; family Salmonidae; genus Oncorhynchus; species Oncorhynchus tshawytscha. Next base: position 25,146,494 of record NC_056454.1, on the reverse strand, counting down.
CAGGTGGACTGGGGACAGCAAGGAGTCATCATGTCAGGTAGTCCTGGGGCATGGTCTGGGCTCAGGTCAGTTGAAACTGGAACAGCAGCATGGCCAGGTGGACTGGGGACAGCAAGGAGTCATCATGTCAGGTAGTCCTGGGGCATGGTCCTAGGGCTCAGGTCCTCCGAGAGAGAGAAAGAAAGAGAGAATTAGAGAATTCACACAGGACACCGAATAGGACAGGAGAAGTACTCCAGATATAACAAACTGACCCTAGCTCCCCGACACATAAACTACTGCAGCATAAATACTGGAGGCTGAGACAGGAGGGGTCAGGAGACACTGTGGCCCCATCCGAGGACACCCCCAGACAGGGCCAAACAGGAAGGATATAACCCCACCCACTTTGCCAAAGCACAGCCCCCACACCACTAGAGGGATATCTTCAACCACCAACTTACCATCCTGAGACAAGGCTGAGTATAGCCCACAAAGGTCTCTGCCATGGCACAACCCAAGGGGGGGGCGCCAACCCAGACAGGATGACCACATGTTGTTGTATATCTGTTCTCTGATTGGTAGATGGCCTATGACCTCACAGGATCCCTGGTGAAGAACAAGGACTCCCTCCCCCAAAACCTGCTACTGGTTCTGAAGTGTAAGTATCACTAAATATACACACACACACGGGTCGGGTCATTCCATTTAATTTCGATCAATTTCTGACTGCATGCCTTTTGATATTAAGAAACCTTGACCATTTTGCGTACCCCACCCTACCATGAGACAGTCATGTCGTCATCTCTGAAAAATATAAATAGTTGAGTTTAATATAATTTGAAAGCTTACAAACAGGGTTGTCAAAATGTTTTATTATTTCTTGGATTTTTTTTATTTTTATTAAAATAGTAATTTCTTTACCTTTAGCATATATTAACTAAACATGCATAAACTGTAGCTTAGACCCTATTTCACATCATCTGAGGTGTTTGTGTTGTGATGTGAGTGGAAATATCCATTGTTTTAAATTAAACTGTCAATCTTTCATAGGAAACCTATTGAAATCATAGAGATATAAATAATAGAATAGGCATTCCAATTCAAGATGTCATTCGATGGTGATTGGACTGGTGGCCATCTTCCTGATAGTAATTTAAATGTAGAAATTCAATTGAATTTCAATGGTGTACCAGCTAAATTGTAGTGGTCTGAAGGGATAGGTTCATTACAAAATGATCTTTCTATGATTGAAATGACATTCACCCTGATTTCAAAAGAATGCTGTGTCTCAACCGATGACAGGCAAAACACAAACACCTCAGACAATGTAAAGTAGGGTCTAAGCTACAACATATGAGAAAACATTGAGTTGACACGTTTTGGATCCATGGATCCACTTTGAGCACCTCTATCTCCTGAAGGTTTTGTCATTCAGGTCCAAAAAGGCACTTTCTGAACACTTCTTCTATGGGCAAACATGTCTGGAAGGGTGCTGTCAGAAAGTGATTGAATTCATACAGAACGACCCAAACACAGCAGTAGTGGGTATATAGTCTATTGAGCATGGACAGACGTGTGCTGGTGTAGTTGTGAGCCAAGCATAGCAGGACACAGGCAGACTTTGTGTCAGAGCCAGGAGCAGCTAGCTTAGCGTCTCTAGGGCTAATTACTGTGGTTTGCTGTAATTTACATGATGTGCCTAATCAGGCTACCCCTTCAGAGTTGGCTTTTTGTGCCTCTCTTTGACCCTCTCTCTTGCTTTTGTTCCTTTGTGCACATACGCACAATGTACACACATAAAGATACACATGCACACACATTATGATACACACACACCTTCCTGTTTCACTCCTTTTGGACAGAAACATACATACCCACAAACACTTCCAGCTCAGATAATATGATATTAACTTCAGGCGGCCAGTTGCACCTTAATTGGGGAGGACGGGCTCATAGTAACGGCTGGAACGGAATACATGGAACGGTACCGAATACATCAAACACATGGTTTCTATGTGTTTGATACCATTCCATTTACTCCATTGCAGCCATTATTATTAGCTGTCCTCCCTTCAGCATCCTCCTGTGGATACATCTCAGCCCCTCCTTCCCATCCATTTCCTATATACCAAAGGGTAAAGGTAAGTTTAGACTGAAGGGTGTGTGAGGGTGGGGGCTGAGGGTGGACTGAGCTGTATGTATGGAGAGTGCCTTGTGAGCCTCAGGAGTCAGGTGGTGGGGTTGGAGGGGGATTATGATTACATAAATGAAGAGACAATTACCTCTGGAGCCCACAGTCATTACTCCCTACAACCAGTCTAGGACTCTTGTTTATTTTTCCTTTCAAGATCTCTCTTTTCTCTCTTTTCTCTCTTTTCTCTCTCTCTCTCTCTCTCTCTATCTCTCACCACCACACACCACACACACTCCCCTCCCACACACACATGCCTCTCTCAAAGATCTCATTGTTTTCCAGGGCTGCTTCACGTGTTCTTTGGCAGCATGCTCAGCCTACTCTCTTATGGACCTGATTGTTTACATGGCTATTATTGCTACATTGCCTCCCCCTCACTTCTCCTCTTTCCTTCCTTCCTTCCTTCCTTCCAACCATCCTTCTCCTCTTAATCCCCTCATGTCTACTGTCTGCTCCTCTCTCTCTCTCTCTCTCTCTCTCTTTCTCTCTCTCTCTCCTTCCTCCTCTCCTGCTCCTGCTGATCCTCTCCTCCAATCAACGCTCTCCAATTGTCTTCCTCCCTCCTTCCTCTCCACTCCCTTCCCTCCCTCTCTCTCTCTCTGTGATTCCCCTGTACAGCCAGTGAGAGTGTGTTGGTGCAGCAGTTGTTCCAGTCCAAGCTGACCCAGACTGGGTCTCTGGTACCGGGCCAGGCCAGGATGGCTCTGAGAGGGCCCAAAGCAGCACTTCTCCTAAACAGGATGTCATCCCCCTCCACCCTGACCCCCGCAGGCCGCGAGCCTCGGAGGTACCTGGACCTCACCAAGGTACTGGACAATGGCTGGTAAACCATATACTGTGTAGCATACCGTACCTCATACACTCACCAAGGTATGGAGAACTAAGTGGCATAACCATCACCTTAGCGAGTCACTCAGAGTGTATGCTATACAGTACATGTCATATGGTACATTAGCCTCGTTGCTCCGGGAGACCTGTACACATTGGGCTCCTGTCACTGAAAATAGCATCCCGTATCCCCAAAAACATATTCACCAGCCCTCCCGTATATCTATTTCCAATAAACATTTCCCATCACCGAAGGTATATCTATAATCAGGAAATGCCTTACCAGTTGGTATGGGTAATTAAATGTGTGAAAATAAATGTTTTCCAGAGTTTACCAAATTCACTCCGCATCTCCCTAAAGGTGCTCGGGCATCTGAGATCACACGGTAACCTCACATGGGAACTACTATGGAGTAGTGTGTTTGTGGGTATGTATGTTTCTGTCCAAAATGAGAGAAACAGGAATGTATGTGTATATCTCATTTAATAACCTGTATCGACTGGTAAGGAATTCCAGATAATAGATTCTCCTTCGGTGACGGAAACTGGTACACCAGAGGCTTGGTAAATATGTTTTCGGGGATACGGGATGTAGTCTTCAGCGTCAGGAGCAAAGGGGCTAACGTAACATATGACACGTACTGTATAGCATACCATATACAGACATACACTATTCGTGACTCATTAAGGTACATTAAACAAGAGGGTGATACCCCTAACTCATGAGTCATATCTAAACCACAACCTATCCAAACAGTCAGTATGGTATTCAGACCCCAATAAAGTACCACAATCAGTGTGGTAATACATATAAATAGATGCTGTGTTCACCGTCATGATCAATAGAAATGACAGACAGCTCAAAGCATCCCTCCTCAGAACACTCTAAATATGGGCACCACCCCCCCACACACACACACACACACACACATGGTTGATTGGTGGTTAAGGGAGGTGGGAATCACCAATGGTGAAAGCAGGCTGTGTCCATGTCTGTGACGCACTTAGTCAGAAGCTGGGTGTTCCGATTGGAGAAGCAGCAGCCAGGAGCAGGGGACTGATGGAAAAGCAAAGAGTGTGTGTTTGGAAAACATTTTTCCCAAATTAGGCCACTTCCCACCATACTGTTAAATATAGACCTCTGGGAATAGCTTTGTTTGTCCTGTACTGCCAGCTGATAAGAGGAAATGTACACACACACACACACACACACACACACACACACACACACACACAAGTACTGTATGTGGTAAGATAGTGTCATCATAAATGTTTCTCATTACATTTTAAGGGTTCACAAACCACACACCCTTCTGCTATAAAACATTGTGTTCTCACAATTATGCAAGATTTCATAACTTCAGCTAGAACATCGTTTCCCAAACTTGGAGTAAAAATGTGCTTAACAATTCACATAATAGTTTGCATGGACACACCCTGTGTGCAATAATAGTGTTTAACATGATTTTTGAATGACTACCTCATCTCTGTACAATACAATTAATTATCTGTAAGGACCCTCAGTTCAGCAGTGAATTTCAAAAAACAGATTCAACCACAAAGACTGGGAGATGAATACAACTTTCAGCAGGACAATAATCTAAAACACAAGGCCAAATCTACGCTGGAGTATCTATGCTGGAGTTGCTTACCACGAAGATAGTGAATCAAATTTGAATCACATTTTATTGGTCACATACGCAAGGTTAGCAGATGTTATTGTGAGTGTAGTGAAATGCTTATACTTCTAGATCTGACAGTGCAGCAGCTATTATCTAACAATTCCACAACAAAACCTAATATCTAACAAATTCCACAACAAAATCTAATACACACAATCTAGTAAAGGAATGGGATGAGAATATATTTATTTCACCTTTATTTAACCAGGTAGGCAAGTTGAGAACAAGTTCTCATTTACAATTGCGACCTGGCCAAGATAAAGCAAAGCAGTTCGACAGATACAACGACATAGAGTTACACATGGAGTAAAACAAACATACAGTCAATAATACAGTATAAACAAGTCTATATACGATGTGAGCAAATGAGGTGAGAAGGGAGGTAAAGGCAAAAAAGGCCATGGTGGCAAAGTAAATACAATATAGCAAGTAAAACACTGGAATGGTAGTTTTGCAATGGAAGAATGTGCAAAGTAGAAATAAAATTAATGGGGTGCAAAGGAGCAAAATAAATAAATAAATTAAATACAGTAGGGAAAGAGGTAGTTGTTTGGGTTAAATTATAGGTGGGCTATGTACAGGTGCAGTAATCTGTGAGCTGCTCTGACAGTTGGTGCTTAAAGCTAGTGAGGGAGATAAGTGTTTCCAGTTTCAGAGATTTTTGTAGTTCGTTCCAGTCATTGGCAGCAGAGAACTGGAAGGAGAGGTGGCCAAAGAAAGAATTGGTTTTGGGGGTGACTAGAGAGATATACCTGCTGGAGCGTGTGCTACAGGTGGGAGATGCTATGGTGACCAGTGAGCTGAGATAAGGGGGGACTTTACCTATCAGGGTCTTGTAGATGTATAATATATAAGTATAACATATCCGGATCAGCAGTGACAGAGCGGTGACAGAGCGGCTAAGATGCAATAGATAGTGAAGGACACAGTATACAGTATATACATATGAGATGAGTAATGCGAGATGTGTAAACATTCTTAAAATGACATTATCAAAGTGACTATTGTTCCATTTATTAAAGTGGCCAATGATATTAAGTCTGAAGGTAGGCAGCCGCCTCTCTGTGCTCGTGGTGGCTGTTTAACAATCTGATGGCCTTGAGATAGCAGCTGTTTTTCAATCTCTCGGTCTCAGCTTTGATGGACCTGTACTGACCTCGCCTTCTGGATGGAAGCGGGGTGAACAGGCAGTGGCTCGGGTGGTTATTGTCCTTGATGATCTTTTTTGCCTTCCTGTGACATTGGGTGTTGTAGGTGTCCTGGAGGGCAGGTAGTTTGCCCCCGGTGTTGTGCTGTGCAGACCGCAGATGCACAGGGAGGGGTCGAGACCCAGGGTCTCAAGCTTAATGATGAGTTTGGAGGGTACTATGGTGTTGAATGCTGAGCTGTAGTCAATGAACAGCATTCTTACAAAAGGTTTTCCTCTTATCCAGATGGGATAGGGCAGTGTGCAGTGTGATGGCGATTGAATCGTCTGTGGACCTATTGGGGTGGTATGCAAATTGGAGAGGGTCTATGGTGACAGGTAGGGTGGAGGTGATAAGATCCTTGACTAGTCTCTCAAAGCACTTCATGATGACAGAAGTGAATGCTACGGGGCGATAGTCATTTAATTCAGTTACCTTAGCTTTCTTGGGAACAGGAACAATGATGGCCATCTTGAAGCATGTGGGGACAGCAGACTGGGATAGGGATTGATTGAATATGTCTGTAAACACACCAGCCAGTTGGTCTGCGCATGCTCTGAGGACGCACCTAGGGATGCCACGGTGGCACTGTGTTTTCCTCAAAGCGCTCAAAAAAGTTGTTTAATTTGTCTTTAAGCAAAGACATCGATGTCTGCGACAGGGTTGGTTTTCTTTTTGTAATCCGTGATTGTCTGTAGACCCTGCCACATACGTTCATGTTTGAGCTGTTGAATTGCGACTCCACTTTGTCTCTATACTGATGCTTTGCTTGTTTGATTGCCTTACGGAGGGAATAACTACACTGTTTGTATTCGACCATATTTCCAGTCAACTTGCCCTAATTAAATGTGGCGGTAAGTGCTTTCAGTTTTGAGCGAATGCTGCCATCAATCCATGGTTTCTGGTTAGGGAAGGTTTTAATAGTCACAGTGGGTACAACATCTCCTATACACTGCCTTATAAACTCGCTCACCGAGTCAGCGTATACATCAATGTTATTGTGTGAGGCTACCCTGAACATATCCCAGTCCACATGATCAAAGCAATCTTGAAGTATGGAATCCGATTGGTTGGATAGACCTAAGCACGGCACTTCCTGTATTAGTTTCTGCCAAAAGGAGGGGAGCAACAAAAAGGAGTCATGGTCAGATTTGCCAAAAGGAGGGCGGGGGAGGGCCTTATATGCATCACGGAAGTTAGAGTAGCAGTGGTTGAGTGTGTTACTTGCTCGGGGACTGCAAACGATATACTGACAGAATTTAGGTAGCCTTGTTCTCAGATTAGCTTTGTTAAAATCCCCAGCTACATTAAATGCACCCTCGGGATGTATGGTTTCCAGTTTGCATAAAGACTAGTGATGTTCCTTGATTACCGTCTTGGTATCCGCTTGCAGGGGGATATACGCAGCTGTGACAACAGAGGAGAGTTCTCTTGGGAGATAATACGGTCGGCATTTGATTGTGAGGAATTCTAGGTCAGATGAACAAAAGGACTTGAGTTCTTGTATGTTGTTACAATTACATCATGAGCCGTTAATCATGAAACATACACCCCCGCCCTTCTTGTTACCAGAGAGATGTTTGTTCCTGTCGGTGCGATGCACTTAAAATCCCGTTGGGTGTACAGCATGTCCCCAGCTAGCAATGGCTCCGTGAAACAGAGTATGTTACAATCCCGGATATCTCTTTGGAAAGCAACTCTTGCCCTAATTTCGTCGACTTTGTTAACTTGGGACTGGACATTAGTGTGTAATATACTCGGAAGTGGTGGGTGATGTGCGCGCATCCGGAGCCTCACTAGAAGACCACTCCGGAACCCTCTCCTCCGACAGTGTTGTTTTGGGTCAGCCTCTGGAATCAGTTAAAATGCCCTGGGAGGTGCAGACAAAGGATCTGCTTTGGGAAAGTTGTATTCCTGGTCATAGTGCTGGTTGTGCTGGTAAGTTGACGTCTCACTGATACCCAATAGTTCTTCCCAGCTGTATGTAATAACACGTAAGGCTTTCTGGGCTACCAATGTAAGAAGTAATATATAAAAAAACTAAATACTGCACAGTTTCCTAAGGACTTGAAGCGAAGCTGCCACCTCTATCGGCGTCATCTTGCCGAGTTACAGTTTTGACTTAATCTACTTGAAAATGTATTTCAAGACTTTAAAATGGTTGTCTAGCAATGATCAACAACCAATTTGACAGAGCTTGAAGAGTGTTGAAAAGAATAAGAGGCAAATGTTGCACAATCCATGTGTGGAAAGCTCTTAGCCTCTCTGGGATATGTGGGACGCTAGCGGGAAATGCAGATCGCCAAATTCAAATAAATTACTATAAAAATCTAACTTTCATTAAATCACACATGCAAGATAGCAAATTAAAGCTACACTTGTTGTGAATCTAGACAACATTTCAGATTTCAAAAAGGCTTTTCGGCTAAAGCAAACAATGGTATTATCTGAGGATAGCACCTCTGTAAACAAAGAGAGAAACCATATTTCAACCCTGCAGGCAAAACGCAGAAATAAAAATATAATTCATGCCTTACCTTTGACGAGCTTCTTTTCTTGGCACTCCAATATGTCCCATAAACATCACAAATGGTCCTTTTGTTCGATTAATTCCGTCGATATATATCCAAAATGTCCATTTATTTGGCGCGTTTGATCCAGAAAAACACCGGTTCTAACTTGCGCAACGTGACTACAAAATATCTCAAAAGTTACCTGTAAACTTTGCCGAAACATTTCAAACTACTTTTGTAATACAACTTTAGGTATTTTTTTACATAAATAATCTATAAAATTGATGACGGGATGATCTGTGTTCAATACAGGAAGAAAACAAACTGTAGCTAGCTTTCTGGTCATGCTCTTCTATCTAACAGTACACTTCAAGTGACCCTCGTTCAAGATGGCCATACTTCTTCATTACATAAAGGAATAACCTCAACCAATTTCTAAAGACTGTTGACATCCAGTGGAAGCGATAAGAACTGCAAGAAGGTCCCTTAGAAATCTGGATTCCCAATGAGTGACCTAAAAAAAAAAAATCTGAATGGTTTGTCCTCTGGGTTTCGCCTGCCAAATAAGTTCTGTTATACTCACAGATATGATTCAAACAGTTTTAGAAACTTCAGAGTGTTTTCTATCCAAATCTACTAATCATATGCATATCTTATCTTCTGAGGATGAGTAGCAGGCAGTTGAATTTGGGCAAGCATTTCATCCGGACGTGAAAATACTGCCCAGAAAGACACCTGTAATCGCTGCCAATGTGCTTTTACAAAGTATTGACTCAGGAGTGTGAATACTTACAGTGCCAGTCAAAAGTTTGGACACACCTACTCATTCAAGGACTTTTCTTAATTTTTACTATATTCTACATTGTATAATAATAGTGAAGACTTCCACTATGAAATAACACATATAGAATCAAGTAGTAACCAAAAAGTGTTAAACGAATCAAAATACATTTTATATTTCAAATTCTTTGACTTGATGACAGCTTTGCACACTCTTGGCATTCTCTCGACCAGCTTCATGAGGTAGTCACCTGGAATGCATTTAAATTAACAGGTGTGCCTTGTTAAAAGTACATTTGTGGAACTCATGCCCTTCTTAGTGCATTTGAGCCAATCAGTTGTGTTGTGACAAGGTAGGGGTGGTATACAGAAGATAGCCCTTTTTGATAGAAGACCATATGCCAAGAACAGCTCAAATAAACAAAGAGAAACGACTGTCCATCATTACATTAAGACATGAAGGTCAGTCAATCTGGAAAGTTTCAAGAACTGAGCGCAGTCTCAAGTCAAATCAAATTGTATTTGTCACATGAACCAAATACAATAGGTATAGATAGACCTTTCAGTGAAATGCTTACAGTGAAATGCTGCCAGGACTACCTGACATGATGACTCCTTGCTGTCCCCAGTCCACCTGGCCGTGCTGCTGCTCCAGTTTCAACTGTTCTGCCTTATTATTATTCGACCATGCTGGTCATTTATGAACATTTGAACATCTTGGCCATGTTCTGTTATAATCTCCACCCAGCACAGCCAGAAGAGGACTGGCCACCCCACATATGCTCTCTCTAATTCTCTCTTTCTTTCTCTCTTTCGGAGGACCTGAGCCCTAGGACCATGCCCCAGGACTACCTGACATGATGACTCCTTGCTGTCCCCAGTCCACCTGACCGTGCTGCTGCTCCAGTTTCAACTGTTCTGCCTTATTATTATACGACCATGCTGGTCATTTATGAACATTTGAACATCTTGGCCATGTTCTGTTATAATCTCCACCCGGCACAGCCAGAAGAGGACTGGCCACCCCACATAGCCTGGTTCCTCTCTAGGTTTCTTCCTAGGTTTTGGCCTTTCTAGGGAGTTTTTCCTAGCCACCGTGCTTCTACACCTGCATTGCTTGCTGTTTGGGGTTTTAGGCTGGGTTTCTGTACAGGACTTTGAGATATCAGCTGATGTATGAAGGGCTATATAAATAAATTTGATTTGATTTTGATTTTGATTTTACTTACAAGCCCTTAACCAACAATGCAGTTTTAATGTTAAAAAAAAAAAGTTAATGAGCAGCAGTAAAATAACTGTATCGAGGCTATCTATATACAGGGGGTACCGGTACAGAGTCAATGTGTGAGGGCACAGGTTAGTTAAGGTAATATTTAAAGGTAGATTTAAAGTGACTATACATAATTAATAAACAGAGAGTGGCAGCATGGTAAAATAGGGGGAGGGTGTCTTTGACCATTTTTAGGGCCTTCCTCTTACACCGTCTGGTATAGAGGTCCTGGATGGCAGGAAGCTTGGCCCCAGTGATGTACTGGGCCGTACGCACTACCCTCCGTAGTGCCTTGCGGTCGGAGGCCGAGCTGTTGCCATACAAGTCAGTGATGCAACCAACCATGCTCTCGATTGGGCAGCTGTAGAACATTTTGAGGATCGGAGGACCCATGTCACATCTTTTCAGTCTCCTGAGGGGAATAGGTTTTGTCGTGCCCTCTTCCCAACTGTTTTGGTGTGCTTGGACCATGTTAGTTTGTTGGTGATGTGGACACCAAGGATCTTGAAGCTCTCAACCTGCTCCACTGCAGCCCCGTCAATGAGAATGGGGGTGTGCTCGGTCCTCTTTTTCCTGTAGTCCACAATCATCTTCTTTGTCTTGATGACCTTGAGGGAGAGGTTGTTGTCCTGGCACCACACGGCCAGGTCTCTGACCTCCTCCCTATAGGCTGTCTCGTCGTTGGCGGTGATCAGGCCTACCACTGTTGTGTCATCGGCAAATTTAATGATGGTGTTGGAGTCGTACCTGGCTGTGCAGTCATGAGTGAACAGGGAGTACAGGAGGGGACGCACCTCTGAGGGGCCCCTGTGTTGAGGATCAGTGTGGCAGATTTGTTGTTACTTACTCTTACCACCTGGAGGCGGCCCGTCAGGAAGTCCAGGATCCAGTTGCAGAGGCAGGTGTTTAGTCCCAGGGTCCTTAGCTTATTGATGAGCTTTGAGGGCACTATGGTGAGCTATAGTCAATGGATAGCATTCTCAGATAGGTGTTCCTTTTGTCCAGGTGGGAAAGGGCAGTGTGGAGTGTTGTTTTCTTTCAAAAACAAGGACATTTCTACGTGAACCCAAACTTTTGAACAGTAGTGTATATGTTTTTGCTGTTTCTTCTTTGTTATGGGGTCAAAAAGATTGGAGAAGTGGTTAATCCATACATCTCCATTTTGGATTTATAGCTCTTCATGTTGTTGTTTAGTGTGTTCCAATATTCCCAGAAGTGGTTAGAATCTATGGATTCTTGAATTACATTGAGCTGATTTCTGACTTGCTGTTCTTTGTTTTTCCTTTGTTTATTTCTGTACTCTTTGTGTTTCACCATAGTGAAGGCATAGGCTCAGGTTCTCTGTCTCTGTGTTTTTGGTTGAATAGGTTTCTCAATTTCTTCCTTAGGTTTTTGCATTCTTCATCAAACCCTTTTTCATTGTTATTCATTTTCTTAGGCTGTCTGATTGAAATGTTTAGATTTGATAAAGGAAGCAGAGGGGTCAAATATACTGATTAGGCTTCCTACAGCCAAGTTTCCACCTTCACTATTGCAGTGAAACATTTTGTCAAGGAAGTTGTCTAAAAGGAATCTGTTGTTGGCTAATTTTTTTGTGGTAGATTTCTACACTACTTTCCTTCCATCTACAGCATTTCTTAATAGTATGCAGTTTGTTCAGCTTTTATACCTCGTGATTGAGTATTGCTCTGTTCAAGTAGGCTGTGATTTTGCTGTGATCCGATAAGGGTGTCAGTGGGCTGACTGTGAAGGCTCTGAGAGACTCTGGGTTGAGGTCATTGATAAAGGATTCTACAGTACTGCTGCAGGAGATGAGCTGTAGGTGTACCACCACAGCAGTCCCCTCGAAGCCTACCATTGACTATGTACAGTACAGACCCAGCGTGCGACAGAGCTGTTTTTTGTTATTGTTGTTTGTTTTTTTAAAGTTGTGCCTAGGGGGCCATATTGGGGAGTGTATTGCTGTCACCTTCAGGTAGGTGTGTCCCCCTGCATGCTAAGGGTGTCAGATTCTGGCGTTTAGTTTGCAACAGACTAGTACATGTCCCTAGGTCTGGAAATGATTGATCTCCCCTTCTAGGATGAAGAAGCTGTCTTCATTGAAGTATGGGGATTCTTGTGGGGGGATATAGTTAGCATACAGGAAGACATTTTTCTATGCTGAGATGATTTCCTTGTTAATTTTTGTCTGTATTTCCAATTTCTTTGGTGAGGTCTGTGTTCCTGCTCTTTAGCCCAAAGGCAGATTAACTATCTCTGTCTCTGTCTCTCTCTCTCTGTCTCTATCTCGGTCTCTCTCTCTCTCTCTCTCGCTCTCTCTCTCTCTGTCTCTATCTCAGTCTCTCTCTCTCTCTCTCTGTTTTCAGGTCAAATCTAATAGGGCAGTAACTAGTAGGACTCGCTGAGCGTGTGTCTGTGCTTGTGTGTGTGTCTGTGCATGTGTGTGTGTCTGTGCATGTGTGTGTGCTTGAGTGTGTGTATGTGCACTATAATTGCCTCTGTATTGCATAACCTGCTGAAGGCTGAACCCAATGGCCCTCCTCATTAAGCATATAGAGGAAAGGCTTACGCAAGACCTTCACTCTTTCCCCATGTTAACAAAGACCGTAATAATAACATGACGTAACATTGCACAATATTACTGCACTGTAGTTAAACACGGCTATAAAGAAGCTCATGGATTTACATCCATCATCAAAGATGTTATAATTCAGAATTGCACTAATGGTAATATGATTATATGGTACAGTACATTATTGTATGGTACTGAATGGTTGAGGTAGAGGAGGAGGACATTGAATAGCGTATGACCGTAATGAAAAATTGGCTTTATAGATCTTGCCATAAATGACCATATTCATATTATGATTTGACCGTATTCATAGGACTGCATCACGTGGTGTCTCCAGAGCACGGGTCAACAAACTTGTATTGTTAATATTCACTATTCATAGCTCTCTAATAGCACCATCCCCCTCCTCGTTTCCCCTCTCTCTCTCTCTCTCTCTCTCTCCCTCCCTCCCTCTTTCCCTCCTCCTCTTTTTCTCTCTCAGCTCTTGAAGAAGAAGGGAGCAACATCTTTCCTGCAGAGGCTGGAGAGGTGTGGTCCAGTTACGGTTGCTGTGCAGCTGAGGGTAAGTATTAACCAGTAGCACAACAATGGACCAAATCAGAACCATAATAACCCAATCACTTTACCCAGTAGGGATCCTAACCCTAATCCTAACACTCACCTCAATCTAAACACTAAAGTCATTCAATTTCTTTAGCTGACCCCGACCATGACCCTGGCTGCATGGAGTGCACTATTTTCCTCTGGTGAAACGCAATGCACGCTATAGGGAATATGGTGCCATTTTGGATTCAACCCATGACCCATATCTCTGAACCACAACCAAGTACAACAGAAGTCTATAAAATGTGGTATTAATTTGTAGTTGATCCATATGAAACAACACTATTCATTTCGATGGATCTCTGCCCCACAAGTGTAAAACAAAGGCAGATCGCGTTCCAATGTCCACACCACTAAATCCAATGTGATGTGATTGTGGCTTAACATGGAAGTAGCTTTAGTGTGAGTGATGGTTGGTGGTTTGAATGAGGGCAGTGTGCTCCCTGCATGCAGGAGTTGTGGTCTTACAAGGAATGGAGAGAAGGTGAGAGGAGATTGAGAGAGGAGAGAAGGTGAGGGTGGGCTGAAGAATAACGCTGTATCCACCCAAGCATAAAGCCCTCTGAATGTATGAATGAACAATGAACAATGGGCTCTGTGTGTGTGTGTGTGTGTGTGTGTGTGTGTGTGTGTGTGTGTGTGTGTGTGTGTGTGTGTGTGTGTGTGTGTGTGTGTGTGTGTGTGTGTGTTTCTGACGTCACGGCTCTCGGTACAGTAGCCTACTCACACACACATTTACAGTGGAGAGCCATGTCATTAGGGAGTGGTAAGAAGCATGATGGAGTGGCACCAGTGTATATCTGAAAAACACACTCTGACACCCTCTCACAGCCTTAGTCATGACAGGTATTTGTATTGCTGGTCCCTACAGAGACAACACACCCTAACCAATCAGACCCCTTCATCACACACATGACGTGACCTCACTCCTCACTCACTGTTGTCTTGGCGACCGTTGACCACATGTAAGGAAACCTGGCCATATAACCCCCCTAAACCTATGGAAGTTATGTATCCAGTTAAATCCAGTCTCAAGAGCTCCACACAGAGTGCTGTACACCGAGGACTAGGCCTACATGTCTCTATAGGCCATAAAGTATAGCATGATACGGTTGAGGAACTTTCCCAGTTTGAGGAACTATCCCAGGTCAAAGAACTAGCCCAGATTGAGGAACTAGCCCAGGTTGAGGAACTGGCCCACGTTGAGGAACTAACCCAGGTTGAGGAACCAGCCCAGATTGATGAAATAACCCAGGTTGATGAGCTAACCAAGATTGAGGTATTAGCCCAGGTTGAGGAACTAACATGGGTTGAGGAACTAGCCCAGGTTGAGGAATTTATACCAGGTTGAAGAACTATGCTAGGTTGTGGAACTGGCCTAGGTTGAGGAACCAGCCCAGATTGAGGATGTAACCCAGGTTGAGGAACTAGCCTAGGTTGAGGAATCAGGTCAGGTTGAGGAACTAACCCAGGTTGAGTAACTATCCCAGGTTGAGGAATTTATACCAGGTTGAGGAATTAACATAGGTTGAGGAACTAGCCCAGGATGAGGAATTTATACCAGGTTGAGAAACTAACCCAGGTTGAGGAACTAGCCTAAATTGAGGAACCAGGTCAGGTTGAGGAACTAACCCAGGTTGATGAATTATCCCAGGTTGAGGAATTTATACCAGGTTGAGGAACTATCTTAAGTTGAGGAACTGGCCCAGGTTGAGGAACTGGCCCAGGTTGAGGAACTAGCCCAGGTTGAGGAACTAGCCAAGGTTGAGGAACTAGCCCAGTTTGAGGAACTATCCTAAGTTGAAGAACTGGCCCAGGATGAGGAACTAGCCCAGTGTGAGGAATTATCCTAAGTTGAAGAACTGGCGCAGTATGAGGAACTGGCGCAGCATGAGGAACTGGCTAAGGATGAGAAACTGGCCCAGGTTGAGGAACTAGCCCAGGTTGAGGAACTAGCCCAGTTTGAGGAACTATCCAAAGTTGAGAAACTGGTCCAGGTTGAGGAACTAGCCCAGGCTGAGGAACTGGCCCAGATTGAGGAGCTGGCCCAGGTTGAGGAATTAACCCAGGTTGAGGAACCAGCCCAGGTTGAGGAACAAGACCTGGTTGAGGAACAAGTCCAGGTTGAGGAACAAACCCAGGTTGATGAACTAACCCAGGTTGATGAACTAACCCAGGTTGATGAACTGGCCCAGGTTGAGGAATTAACCCAGGTTGAGGAACCAGCCCAGGTTGAGGAACTATCCCAGTTTGAGCAACTATCCAAAGTTGAGGAACTAGCCCAGGTTGAGGAACAAGCCCAGGTTGAGGAACAAGCTCAGGTTGAGAAACAAGCCCAGGTTGAGAAACAAGCCCAGGTTGAGAAACAAGCCAAGGTTGAGGAACTAACCCAGATTGAAGAATTAGCCAAGGTTGAGGAATTTATACCAGGTTGAAGAACTATACCAGTTGGAGGAACTGGCCCAGGTTGAGGAACTGGCCCAGGTTGAGGACCTAACCCAGGTTGATGAACCAGCCCAGGTTGAGGATCTAACATATGTTGTTACATTCATATCAGGTTGAGGAACCAGCCCAGGTTGATGAACTAACCCAGGTTGATGAACTAACCCAGAATGATGAACTGGCCAAGGTAGAGGAATTGGTCGAGGTTGAGGAACTGGCCCAGGTTGAGGAACTGGCCCAGGTTGAGGAACTAGCCTAGGTTGAGGACTTAGCCGATGTTTAGGAACTAGCCCTGGTTGAGGAACTGGCCCAGGTTGATGAACCAGCCCATGTTGAGGAACTAACATAGGTTGTGTAATTTTTATCAGGTTGATGAACTATCCCAGGTTGTGGAACTATCCCAGGTTGAGAAACTATCCCAGGTTGAGAAACTATCCCAGGTTGAATAACTATCCCAGGTTGAGTAACTATCCCAGGTTGAGTAACTAACATAGGTTGAGGAATTTATATCAGGTTGAGGAATTTATATCAGGTTGAGGGACTATCCCAGGTTGAGGAACTGGCCCAGGATGAGGATCTAACCCAGGCTGAGGATGTAACCCAGGTTGAGGAACAAGCCTAGGTTGAGGGACCAACCCAGGTTGAGGAACTAGCCCAAGTTGAGGAATATATACCAGGTTGAGCAACTAGCCCAGGTTGAGGAACTGGCCCTCCAGAGCAGTGGTTCCCATGGTACGAACTTCTTTTAGTTTGTATCGCTTCAAACATTCAACCTCCAGCTGGGTACCCCCTCTAGCACCAATGTCAGGGCACTCTCAAATGTTGTTTTTTGCCATCACTGTAAGCCTGCCACACACACACTATACGATACATGTATTCAACATAGGACCAGGTCTCTTATATGACCAGGTCACAAATAATAATATAATAATAATCAATAATGTTGCTCTTTATTTAGCCATCTTACATATAAAACCTTATTTGGTCATCAAAAATGGTGTATAACTCACCACAGGTTAATGAGAAGGGTGTGCTTGAAAGGAAGAACATAACTCTGCAATGTTGGGTTGTATTGGAGAGTCTCAGTTTTAAATCATTTCCCATTTCATGCTAGTGAGGGCAAATAATCCACTCTCGCATATGTACGTGGTTGCAAAGGGCATCAGTCTTCACAGCGTGATTTGCCAATGCAAGAAACTCTGAGTGCAGCCCTATCCAGAAATCTGGCAGTGGCTTCTGATTAAATTACATTTTCACAGAACCGCTTCTTCCAATTTTGATGAGGCTCTCTTGTTCAGATATTGGTAATTAGACTGGAGGCAGTGCACGAAAGGGATAATGAATCCAGTTGTTTGTGTCTTCCATTTCGGGAAAATACCTGCATAATTGCGCACCCAGCTCATTCAGGTGTTTCGCTACATAACATTTGACATTGTCTGTAAGCATGAGTTCATTTGCATACAACAAATCATACAATGATGGAAAGACCTGTGTGTTGTCCTTGTTAATGCAGACTGAAAAGAGCTCCAACTTCTTAATCATAGCCTCAAATTTGTCCCGCACATTGAATATTAACTCAGCAAAAAAGAAACACCCCCTTTTCAGGACCCTGTCTGTCAAAGATAATTAGTGAAAATCAAAATATCTTCACAGATCTTCATTGTAAAGGGTTTAAACACTGTTTCCCATGCTTATTCAATGAACCATAAATAATTAATGAACATGCACCTGTGGAACGGTGTTTAAGACACTAACAGCTTACAGACAATAGGCAATTATGGTCACAGTTATGAAAACTTAGGATACTAAAGAGGCCTTTCTACTGACTCTGAAAAACACCAAAAGAAAGATGCCCAGGGTCACTGCTCATCTGCGTGAACGTGCCTTAGGCATGCTGCAAGGAGGCATGAGGACTGCAGATGTGGCCATGTCCGTACTGTGAGACGCCTAAGACAGCACTACAGGGAGAAAGGATGGACAGCTGATCTTCCTTGCAGTGGCAGACCACGTGTAACAACACCTGTACAGGACCGGTACACATGAACATCACACCGGGACAGGTACAGGATGGCAACAACAACTGCCTGATTTACACCAAGAACGCACAATCCCTCCATCAGTGCTCAGACTGTCCGCAATAGGCTGAGAGAGGCTGGACTGAGGGCTTGTAGGCCTGTTGTAAGGCAGGTCCTCACCAGGCATCACCGGCAACAACGTCGCCTATGGGCACAAACCCACCGTCGCTGGACCAGACAGGAATGGCAAAAGTGCTCTTCATTGACAAGTCGCGGACATCCTCCTCGCTCATGTGGTACCCTTCCTGCAGACTCATCCTGACATGACCCTCCAGCATTACCATGCCACCAGCCATACTGCTCGTTCTGTGCATGATTTCCTGCAAGACAGGAATGTCAGTGCTCAGCCAAGGCCAGCGAAGAGAAATCTGGTGCAGTCCATGAGGAAGAGATGCACTGCAGTACTTAATGCAGCTGGTGGCCACACCAGATACTGACTGTTACTTTTGATTTTAACCCCCCCTTTGTTCAGGGAGACATTATTCCATTTATGTTCGTCACATGTTTGTGGAACTTGTTCAGTTTATGTCTCAGTTGTTTAATCTTATGTTCATGCAAATATTGACACATGTTAAGTTTGTTGAAAATAAACACAGTTGACAGTGACAGGACGTTTCTTTTTTTTGCTGAGTTTAGTTGTGGTGAGTCCCTGTAATCCTTGATTCAGATCATTCAGGTGAGAAAAAACATCACCCAGATAGGCCAGTCGTGTGAGAAACTCATCATCATGCAAGTGGTCAGACAAGTGAAAATGATGGTCAGAACTTTAAGCTCGTCTCTCAATTCAACAAAAACGCTTGTAAAAGCGTTACATGGTTGCTGACCATATCGTTGCATAATGCAGACAATACACAAGAGTTCCTTGGCCTTGCTTTAATAACAAAATAACAATTTTCACTGTAGTGTCCAAAATGTCTTTCAAGCTGTCAGGCATTCCCTTGGCAGTAAGAGCCTCTCTGTGGATGCTGCAGTGTAACCAAGTGGCGTCGGGGGCAACTGCTTGCACGCGCGTTACCACTCCACTATGTCTCTCTGTCATGGCTTTTGCGCCATCAGTACAGAAACCAACACATCTTGACCACCGAAGTCCATTTGATGTCACAAAACTGTCCAGGGCTTTAAAAATATCCTCTCCTGTTGTCCTGGTTTCCAGTCGTTTGCAGAAGAGGATGTCTTCCTTAATTGACCCCCATAAATGTAAGGGACATATACCAGGAGCTGTGCCAGGCCCGCCATGTCTGTTGACTCATCCAGCTGTAACGCATATAATTCACTGGCTTGTATGCAAAGCAGTAATTGTTTCAAAACACCTCCGGCCATGTCACTGATGTGTTGTGAGACAGTGTTGTTTGATGAAATCATTGTCTGTATAGTTTTTTTTGGCCTTTTCCCTCAGTATTGTCCCAGCCATATTTGCAGTAGCAGGGAGAGTTAAGTCTTCCACAATAGCATGGGTATTGCCTGTACAAGCCACTCAGTAGCTCAGCATATAAGACCCTTCTAGCCTTCCATCTGTTGCTTTTACACGTCTTACTACTTGAAAGTCGTCTTTATTCTCGCTCAAAAAACTCCTGTGGCTGATTTTTCAAAATGTCATGTTTCATTTCTAAATGTCTGTGCAAGAGTGAAGGTTTCCCACGAGAGAGTAACGGTTAATGTGATTGGATGTTAATTATTTGACTAGGCTTCCTGCATTTGACATTGTGTTGTTATTTCGCTCAACACTAGATGTTCTCATTTTATTTTGGGCAGAGAAACGAGACCACTCAGGCAAGAAAAAACCTCACCCAAATGTACAGCCCAGTTGGAAAATATAAATCTACTGTTTGAAAATAATATTTTTTGTTGAAAAATGAGAATCACATTTTTATTTCGCGTTCCCCCGACTGCATTCCGTGTACCCCTGGGGGAATACCTGATCTAGATGGATAAATGGAACCATGTTGCCATGAAGCTGATACCAACACCAGTGCTGTGTTGATGTGGCAAGGGACTGAAGAATTGGGTCAACTCAAATGCTTAAGGAACATGAATTTTAACATGAAACAATCTCTCTCTCCCTCTATCTCTCCATCTCTCCCCCCTCACCCCTCCTCGTTTCAGAACTCTTTGTCAGATGTGGTCAGTAAGCTACAGGCGTGTACCCCTCACTTTGTGGAGTGTGTGCGCCCCAACAGCAGGTGCACGGCGGACTGCTTTGACAGTTTCCACGTGTCTACCCAGCTGCAGTACGTAGGGGTGCTGGAGATGGTCCGGATGATCCGCTATGGCTACCCTGTACGCCTGCCCTTCAACGGCTTCCTCACCAGGTAGGTGGCACAATACATTACAGGCTGCTCCTGTTGAACTAGACATAGTACAAAATATATTACAATGATCCATAATGGATTGATCTTGGCCTCTGTGGTGTGATTCCATTTAGGGCCCTATCCGATCTCTTTAGATCTCTAAACAACTGGGATTGGGAAATTGTCTGAAAATCGGAATAAATCTGATAGTTGAAAACAAGAATGTTATGGGTCCACCTTGCCTTGCAATAGGACTTGGGAAGCTTCCATTATATGCTTCCACCTATCCAATCTTTACAGATCTGTGAAGACTAAAGGGGTAGTGGCTAGGGGAAGGGGCTATGGGCTGAAATGGAACCAGGCCTGTGAGTGTGATGGGTCACTGTGGCCTCTGTGTAGGGGTCTGTGTGATAGGGGGGATGGAAGCACCATAGGGAAGATCTTAAAGACTCTGCTTCTCTCTGCCTTCTCACTTCAAATGGGCCTTTTACGGCACACATTTTACTGTTGCTGGGTTCCCCCCCCACACAAACACTCATGCACACACGCACACAGACACACAATGGTCAGGTGGAAGTCATCTACTTAATGGTTCTTCAGGTCTGTGTGACCTGGACAGAATTACAGTCAATCTTTACATAGAGACAACATGTCTCTCTCGCTCTCTCTCTCGCTCTCTCTGGCTCTGGCTCTTTCATAGCTAACTGACAGGTCACTGTGATCCTTAATGTAGCAAGCACAAAGTGGTCTCAATCAACAACACTAATCTCATAAAGGATGTCTTGAGGAGATGGGAAACAAGTGTGTGTGTGTGGGATGGGTGCAGTGTTCATTTTGTCGACAATAACTATGATGAAAAACACTCATCAACTACCTCTTTTTCCTGACGAAAATGTATGACAATAACGAGACGAGATGCATTGAAAAAAAAAACTATTACCAGGTGATTTTCATTTTAGTTAACGGAAAGACAAGGACTCCACGTGAGAGTAAAGGTCATTAAATTTGACATTAAGCTCCATTTCATCAATTTTGTCCAATCATAAGCATGCATCTCTTTGCAGAATATATAATTCAATCCTCTCATTGGCCGATAACTTCTTTCTGTTGCGCAGGCTGATTTAGTTAATCTGGCTCTCCCACACAGATTCCCGGTCTCCCACACAGATTCAATCACTCATCTCAGTCTCTCTTTTGAACTGGACACTTCAATTGTAACAAACTAACCTCAATTAGAAACAATAATGTATTTGATAATCTTTGCTTTTATATCGGTTATTTTTGCTCTGATCACATCAGAAGCTCTATTTTGCCATGTGAGCTGTCATCTGTTTGGCCCTCTTGCTGTTAGCAATAGCAAGTTGTTGTTTTTTTCCTATTGGAAAAACAAATGCTTTTTGCTGAACATTAGGAGTGTAGAAATTCTTCTGGCATTGTTGGAAAGCTAATATTCTCCCCTTTTCAATGAAATCACTGTTATATACCACCCTCTGACAGTTATGATGGGGAGAAAATCAGAGCTAAATTGTTTAACCTGTAGGATGTGCAGTTGAAGTTGGAAGTTTACATACACCTTAGCCAAATACATTTAAACTCAGTTTTTCACAATTCCTGACATTTAATCAGAGTAAAAATTCCCTGTCTTAGATCAGTTAGGATCACCAATTTATTTTGAGAATGTGAAACGTCAGAATAATAGTAGAGAGAATTATTTATTTCAGCATTTATGTCTTTCATCACATTCCAGTGGGTCAGAAGTTTACATACATTCAATTAGTATTTGGTAGCATTGCCTTTAAATTGTTTAACTTGGGTCAAACTTTGCGGGTAGCCTTCCACAAGCTCTCCACAACAAGCTGGGTGAATTTCGTCCCATTCCACCTGACAGAGCTGGTGTAACTGAGTCAGGTTTGTAGGCCTCCTTGCTCGTGCACACTTATTCAGTTCTGCCCACAAATGTTCTATAGGATTGAGGTCAGGGCTTTGTGATGGCCACTCCAATACCTTGACGTTGCTGTCCTTAAGCCATTTTGCCACAACTTTGGAAGTGTGCGTATGTTCATTATCCATTTGGAAGACCCATTTGCGACCAAGCTTTAACTTCCTGACTGATGTTGCTTCAATATATCCATGTAATTTTCCTTCCTCGGGATGCCATGTATTTTGTGAAGTGCACCAGTCCCTCCTGCAGCAAAGCACCCCCACAATATGATGCTGCCACCCCCGTGCTTCACGGTTGGGATGCTGTTCCTCGGCTTGCAAGCCTCCATTTTTCCTCCAAACATAACAATGGTCATTATGGCCAAACAGTTCTATTTTTGTTTCATCAGACCAGAGGACATTTTTCCAAAAAGTACGATCTTTGTGAACATATGCAGTTGCAAACCGTAGTCTGGCTTTTTTATGGCGGTTTTGGAGCAGTGGCTTCTTCCTTGCTGAGTGGCCTTTCAGGTTATGTCGATATAGGACTCGTTTTACTGTGGATATAGATACTTTTGTACCTGTTTCCTCCAGCATCTTCACAGGGTCCTTTGCTGTTGTTCTGGGATTGATTTGCACTTTTCACACCAAAGTACAATCATCTCTTGGAGACAGAATGTGTCTCCTTCCTGAGCGGTATGACGGCTGCATGGTCCCATGGTGTTTGTAGTGTACTATTGTTTGTACAGATGAACATGTTCACAGGCGTTTGGAAATTGCTCCCAGGGATGAAACAGACTTGTGGAGGTCTACAATTTGTTTTCTGAGGTCTTGGCTGATTTCTTTTGATTTTCCCATGATGTCAAGCAAAGAGGCACCGAGTTTGAAGGTAGGTCTTGAAATACATCCACAGGTACACCTGCAATTGACTCAAGTGATGTCAATTAGCCTATCAGAAGCTTCTAAAGCCATGACATCATTTTCTGGAATTTTCCAAGCTGTTTAAAGGCACAGTCAACTTAGTGTATGTAAACTTCTGACCCACTGGAATTGTGATACAGTGAATTGTAAGTGAAATAATCTGTCTGTAAACAATTGTTGGAAAAATTCCTTGTGTCATGCACAAAGTAGATTTCCTAACGGACTTGCCAAAACTATAGTTTGTTAAACTTCTTAGGGCTGCAATCCCGTTAACGGGATAGATATGTTGTTTTGAAAATTCTTCAAACATACATGTATTCAACCAGTTTCAACTGACCTGAGCCCTAGGACCATGCCCCAGGACTACCTGACATGATGACTCCTTGCTGTCCCCAGTCCACCTGGCCATGCTGCTGCTCCAGTTTCAACTTCCACCTGACTGTGCTGCTGCTCCAGTTTCAACTGTTCTGCCTTATTATTATTCGACCATGCTGGTCATTTATGAACATTTGAACATCTTGGCCATGTTCTGTTATAATCTCCACCCGGCACAGCCAGAAGAGGACTGGCCACCCCACATAGCCTGGTTCCTCTCTAGGTTTCGTCCTAGGTTTTGGCCTTTCTGGGGAGTTTTTCCTAGCCACCGTGCTTCTACACCTGCATTGCTTGCTGTTTGGGGTTTTAGGCTGGGTTTCTGTACAGCACTTTGAGATATCAGCTGATGTACGAAGGGCTATATAAATAAATTTGATTTGATTTGATGTATCTTCTACCGTTTTAAAGGAAATCTTGTTGTTAATCCCAACACAGTGTCTGATTTCAAATAGTCTTTACAGCGAAAGCACCACAAACGATTATGTTAGGTCACCACCAACTCACAGAAATATTCGGCCATTTTTCCAGCCAAAGAGAGGAGTCACAAAAAGCACAAATAGAGATAAAATGAATCACTAACCTTTGATGATCTTCATCAGATGACAATCATAGGACTCCATGTTACACAATACATGTATGTTTTGTTTGATAAAGTTCATATTTAAAAAATCTCAGTATACATTGGCGCGTCACGTTCACTAGTTCCAAAAACATCATGTGATATTGTAGAGAGCCACATCATTTTACAGAAATACTAATTTCAATGTCGATAAATACAATTGTTAGACATGGAAATATAGATATTCCTCTCCTTAATGCAACCGCTGTGTCAGATTTTTTTGTTTTACTTTACGGGGAAAAGAAAACCATGCAATAATCTGAGACGGCGCTCAGAAAATAAATAAAATTATCCGCCATGTTGGAGTCAACAGAAATCAGAATTCGCATTATAAATATTCCCTTACCTTTGACGATCTTCATCAGAATGCACTCCCAGGAATCCTAGTTCCACAATAAATGCTTGATTTGTTCGATAATGTCCATTATTTATGTCCAAGTAGCTACTTTTGTTAGCGCGTTTAGTACACAAATCCAAACGCTCGTGCAGGTCCATCCGAACGTTGGACAAAAACTTCAAAAAGTTATCTTACAGGTCGAAGAAACTTGTCAAACTAAGTATAGAATCAATCTTTAGGATGTTGTTATCATAAATCTTCAATGAAGTTCCAACCGGAATTTTCCGATGTCTGTAGAGAAGCCATGGAACGCAGGTCGCTATCATGTGAAATACGCATGACCAGGACCTGGCTCTCTGCCAGACCACTGACTCAAAGAGCTCCCATCTGGCTCCACAACACAGTAGAAGACATAGAAGACATCATTCAAACAGTTTTAGAAACTTCAGAGTGTTTTCTATAAGAATACTAATAACAATATGCATATATTAGAAACTGGGACTGAGGAGCAGGCCGTTGACTCTGGGCACCTCTGGGCACCTTTCATCCAAGCTACTCAATACTGCCCCTGCAGCCATAAGAAGCAAGAAATAAACATTTGTTAAATAAAATGTTGCCAGCTAATGTATGCTAAATAATAGCAGGCCTAGTTGTACAAGTATATCTGAATGTGCACATTTAAATCAAGAGGTAGAGTAACAGTCAAAAGATTGGACACAACATCTAATTCCAGGGTTTTTCTTTATTTTGACCATTTTCTACATTGTATAATAATAGTGAAGACATCAAAACTCTAAAATAACACAAAAGGAATCATACAGTAACCAAAATAGTGTTCAACATATTTAAATTTAAGGATGTTCACAGTAGCCACCCTTTGCCTTGATGACAGCTTTGCACAATCTTGGCATTCTCTCAACCAGCTTTATGAGGTGGAATGCATTTCAATTAACAGGTGTGCCTTGTAAAAAGTCAATTTGTGGAATTTCTTACCTTCTCAATGCGATTGAGCCAATCAGTTGTGTTGTGATAAGGTACAGTAGGGGTGGTATACAGAAGATAGCACTATTTGGTAAATGACCAAGTCCATTTTATGGCAAGAACACCTCAAATAAGCAAAGAGAAATGACAGTCCATCATTACTTTAAGACCTGAAGGTCAGGCAATGCGGAACATTTTAAGAACTTTGAAAGGTTCTTCAAGTGCAGTCGCAAAAACCATCAAGCGCTATGATGAAACTGGCTCTCATGAGGACCGCCACAGGAAAGGAAGACCCCGAGATACCTTTGCTGCAGAGGAAAAGTTCATTACAGTTACCAGCCTCAGAAATTGCACCCCAAATAATTGCTTCACAGAGTTCAAGTAACAGAAACATGTCAACATCAACTGTTCAGAGGAGACTGCGTGAATCAGGTCTTCATGGTCGATTTTCTGCAAAGAAGCCACTACTAAAGGACACCAATAAGAAGAAGAGACTTGATTTGGCCAAGAAACACGAGCAAGGGACATTGCGCTGGTAGAAATTTGTCCTTCGGTCTGATTAGATTTTTGGTTCCAACTACTGTGTCTTTGTGAGACTCAGAGTAGGTGAATGGATTATCTCCCCATGTGTGGTGATGGAGTGCTTAAAGTGTTTAACACTTTTTTTGGATACTACATGATTCCATAATGTGTTATTTCATATTTTTGATGTCTTCACTATTATTCTACAATGTAGAAAATAGTAAAAATAAAGAAAAACACTTGAATGAGTAGGTGTTCGAAAACTTCTGCCATCCGACTCATCCCAAACCATCTCAATTTGGTTGAGGTCAGAGGATTGTGGGGGCCAGGTCATCTGATGCAGAACTCCATCAATCTCAGTCTTAGTAAAACAACCCTTACACAGCCTGGAGGTGTGTTGGATCATTGTCCTGTGAAAAACAAATGACAGTCCAACTAAGCCCAAACCAGATGGAACGGTGTGTCGCTACAAAGTGCTGTGGTAGCCATGCTGTTATGTGTGCATTGAATTTTTATTAAATCGCAGACAGTGTCACCAGCAATGCACCCCCACACCATATCACCTCCTCCTTCATGTTTTACAGTGGGAAATACACATGCTGAGATCATCCTTGTGAAACACTCTTGTGAAAGAGTGTTTGCCCCCTTCTTGATGTGGCCGGGCCTACCAAAATTACCCCAAGAGTGCAGCGACAACTAGTCCAAGAGGTCACAAAAGAACCCACAACAACATCTAAGGAACTTCAGGCCTCACTTGCCTCAGTTAAGTTCAGTGTTCATAACTCAACCATAAGAAAGAGACTGGGCAAAAATGGCATCCATTGCAGAGTTCCAAGGCGAAAACTACTGATGACCAAAAATAAAATAAAGGCTCGTCTCACTTTTGGCAAAAAACATATTTTGGGAAAATATTCTATGGACTGACGAGACAAAAGTTGAACTTTTTGGAAGGTGTGCGTCCCGTTACATCTGGCGTAAAAGTAACACAGCATTTCAGAAAAATAACATCATACCAACAGTCAAATATGGTGGTGCTAGTGTGATGGTCTGGGGCTGCTTTGCTGCTTCAGGACCTGGACGACTTGCTGTGATTGATGGAACCATGAATTCTGCTCTCTACCCAAAAAATTTGAAGGAGAATGTCCGGCCATCAGTTCGTGACCTCAAGCTGAAGCGCACTTGGGTTCTGAAGCAGGACAATGATCCAAAACACACCAGCAAGTCCACCTCTGTATGTCTTAAAAAAAATAAATGAAGGTTTTGGAGTAGACTAGTCAAAGTCCGGACATGAATCCAATTGAGATGCTGTGGCGTGACCTTAAAAAGGAGGTTCATGCTCGAAAACCCTCCAATGTGGCTGAATTAAAACAATTATGCTAAGGAGAGTGGGCCAAAATTTCTCCACAGCGATGTGAAAGACTCATTGCCAGTTATCGCAAACGCTTGATTGCAGTTGTTGCTGCTGAGGCTGGCACAACCTGTTATTAGGTTTAGGGGGCAATTACTTTTTCACATAGGGCCATGAAGGTTCGGATAGCTCTTTTCCCTTAATAAATAAAATCAGCACTTAACTGCATTTTGTGTTTACTTGGGTTGCCTTTGTGTAATATTTACATTTGTTGGATGATCTGAAACATTTAAGTGTGACAAATGTGCAAAAAATAAGAAATCAGGAAGGGAACACTTTTTCACAGCACTGTATATTTTGATTTGTTTAACACTATTTTGGTTACTGCATGATTCTATATGTGTAATTTCATAGTGTTGATGTCTTCACTACTATTCTGCAATGTAGAAAATAGTCAAAATAATGAAAACCCTTGAATGAGTTGGTGTTCTAAAACTTTTGACTGGTACTGTACGCGTGCAAGTCTGTAACATGTCAGAGTAACTTTCTGAAGAGGTTCATAGTGTCCTCCAGTAAACTTGATCATTATATCTCTATTTTTTTCGTCCTTTCCCTTTTATTTGTAATCCCCTTCATCCCTTCTATCACACCTAATCTCTCCATTATTACTGGTTATTCCTGTCTGCTTCTTGGATATACTGTACATGTATTTTAGTCATTGTGAAAGAGGGAGAGAGTTTTTCTTCCATTCGCACCTCTTTCTTTGATTCCCAGAATCATTCCTCACTACTGAGAAGAGGTGTATGGTTGAGGTCCCTCCATCTCTCTTTCTCTCTCTCATCCACCTCTCTCTCTTTCTGTCTCCTATGTCTCTCTATCTCCCTCCTCCATCCTCTCCCCATCTCTCCCTCACCATATCAATCAAATTAAATTCAAAGTGCTTTATTGGAATGGGAAACATATGTTTACATTGCCAAAGCACGTGAAATAGACAATAAACAAAAGGAAAATTAACAAGGGAACTTCTCTGGGATATGTGGGACGCCAACAACAGACATCTCATAATTAACATTCTTCAAACATACAAGTATTATACACCATTTTAAAGATAAACTTCTCATTAATCCAGCCACAGTGTCTGATTTCAAAAAGGCTTTACGGCGAAAGCACACCTTGCGATTATGTTTGGTCAGCGCCAAGTCACAGAAAAACATACAACCATTTTCCGAAGTAGGAGAGGTGTCAAAAAACTCAGAAATAGCATTATAAATATTCACTTACCTTTGATGATCTTCATCGGAATGTACTCCCAGGAATCCCAGTTCCACAATAAATGTTTGTTTTGTTCGATAAAGTCCATAATTTATGTCCAAATACCTCCTTTGTGTTCGCGCATTTAGCCCAGTAATCCAAATGCTCAATGTGTGATCACTTAGTTCAGACGAAAAGTCAAAAAAGTTATATTACAGTTCGTAGAAACATGTCAAACAATGTATGGAATCAATCTGTAGGATGTTTTTATCATAAATCTTCAATAATGTTTCAAGCGGACAATTCCTTTGTCTTTAGAAATGAAAAGGAACACAGCTAACTGAGCTCATGGCATTCTGCCAGACACCTGGTTGAAACAGATCAAAATCAAATCAAATTTATTTATATAGCCCTTCGTACATCAGCTGATATCTCAAAGTGCTGTACAGAAACCCAGCCTAAAACCCCAAACAGCAAGCAATGCAGGTGTAGAAGCACGGTGGCTAGGAAAAACTCCCTAGAAAGGCCAAAACCTAGGAAGAAACCTAGAGAGGAACCAGGCTATGTGGGGTGGCCAGTCCTCTTCTGGCTGTGCCGGGTGGAGATTATAACAGAACGTGGCCAAGATGTTCAAATGTTCATAAATGACCAGCATGGTCGTATAATAATAAGGCAGAACAGTTGAAACTGGAGCAGCAGCACGGTCAGATGGACTGGGGACAGCAAGGAGTCATCATGTCAGGTAGTCCTGGGGCATGGTCCTAGGGCTCAGGTCCTCCGAGAGAGAGAAAAAAAGAGAGAATTAGAGAGAGCATATGTGGGGTGGCCAGTCCTCTTCTGGCTGTGCCGGGTGGAGATTATAACAGAACATGGCCAAGATGTTCAAATGTTCATAAATGATCAGCATGTTCGAATAATAAGAAGGCAGAACAGTTGAAACTGGAGCAGCAGCACGGCCAGGTGGACTGGGGACAGCAAGGAGTCATCATGTCAGGTAATCCTGGGGCATGGTCCTAGGGCTCAGGTCCTCCGAGAGAGAGAAGGAGAGAATTAGAGAACGCACACTTAGATTCACACAGGACACCGAATAGGACAGGAGAAGTACTCCAGATATAACAAACTGACCCTAGCCCCCGACACATAAACTACTGCAGCATAAATACTGGAGGCTGAGACAGGAGGGGTCAGGAGACACTGTGGACCCATCCGAGGACACCCCGGACAGGGCCAAACAGGAAGGATATAACCCCACCCACTTTGCCAAAGCACAGCCCCCACACCACTAGAGGGATATCTTCAACCACCAACTTACCATCCTGAGACAGGGCCGAGTATAGCCCACAAAGATCTCCGCCATGGCACAACCCAAGGGGGCGCCAACCCAGACAGGATGACCACATCAGTGAATCAACCCACTCAGGTGACGCACCCCTTCCAGGGACGGCATGAGAGAGCCCCAGTAAGCCAGTGACTCAGCCCCTGTAATAGGGTTAGAGGCAGAGAATCCCAGTGGAAAGAGGGGAACCGGCCAGGCAGAGACAGCAAAGGCGGTTCGTTGCTCCAGAGCCTTTCCGTTCACCTTCCCACTCCTGGGCCAGACTACACTCAATCATATGACCCACTGAAGAGATGAGTCTTCAGTAAAGACTTAAAGGTTGAGACCGAGTTTGCGTCTCTGACATGGGTAGGCAGACCGTTCCATAAAAATGGAGCTCTATAGGAGAAAGCCCTGCCTCCAGCTGTTTGCTTAGAAATTCTAGGGACAATTAGGAGGCCTGCGTCTTGTGACCGTAGCGTACGTGTAGGTATGTACGGCAGGACCAAACCAGAGAGATAGGTAGGAGCAAGCCCATGTAATGCTTTGTAGGTTAGCAGTAAAACCTTGAAATCAGCCCTTGCTTTGACAGGAAGCCAGTGTAGAGAGGCTAGCACTGGAGTAATATGATCAAATTTTTTGGTTCTAGTCAGGATTCTAGCAGCCGTATTTACCACCAACTGAAGTTTATTTAGTGCTTTATCTGGGTAGCCGGAAAGTAGAGCATTGCAGTAGTCTAACCTAGAAGTGACAAAAGCATGGATTAATTTTTCTGCATCATTTTTGGACAGAAAGTTTCTGATTTTTGCAATGTTACGTAGATGGAAAAAAGCTGTCCTTGAAATGGTCTTGATATGTTCTTCAAAAGAGAGATCAGGGTCCAGAGTAATGCCGAGGTCCTTCACAGTTTTATTTGAGACGACTGTACAACCATTAAGATTAATTGTCAGATTCAACAGAAGATCTCTTTGTTTCTTGGGACCTAGAACAAGCATCTCTGTTTTGTCCGAGTTTAAAAGTAGAAAGTTTGCAGCCATCCACTTCCTTATGTCTGAAACACATGCTTCTAGCAAGGGCAATTTTGGGGCTTCACCATGTTTCATTGAAATGTACAACTGTGTGTCATCCGCATAGCAGTGAAAGTTAACATTATGTTTTCGAATAACATCCCCAAGAGGTAAAATATATAGTGAAAACAATAGTGGTCCTAAAACGGAACCTTGAGGAACACCGAAATTTACAGTTGATTTGTCAGAGGACAAACCATTCACAGAGACAAACTGATATCTTTCCGACAGATAAGATCTAAACCAGGCCAGAACTTGTCCGTGTAGACCAATTTGGGTTTCCAATCTCTCCAAAAGAATGTGGTGATCGATGGTATCAAAAGCAGCACTAAGGTCTAGGAGCACGAGGACAGATGCAGAGCCTCGGTCCAATGCCATTAAAATGTCATTTACCACCTTCACAAGTGCCGTCTCAGTGCTATGATGGGGTCTAAAACCAGACTGAAGCATTTCATATACATTGTTTGTCTTCAGGAAGGCAGTAAGTTGCTGCGCAACAGCCTTTTCTAAAATTTTTGAGAGGAATGGAAGATTCGATATAGGCCGATAGTTTTTTATATTTTCTGGATCAAGGTTTGGCTTTTTCAAGAGAGGCTTTATTACTGCCACTTTTAGTGAGTTTGGTACACATCCGGTGGATAGAGAGCCGTTTATTATGTTCAACATAGGAGGGCCAAGCACAGGAAGCAGCTCTTTCAGTAGTTTAGTTGGAATAGGGTCCAGTATGCAGCTTGAAGGTTTAGAGGCCATGATTATTTTCATCATTGTGTCAAGAGATATATTACTAAAACACTTGAGCATCTCTCTTGATCCTAGGTCCTGGGAGAGTTGTGCAGACTCAGGACAACTGAGCTTCGAAGGAATACGCAGATTTAAAGAGGAGTCCGTAATTTGCTTTCTAATAATCATAATCTTTTCCTCAATGAAGTTCATGAATTTATCACTGCTAAAGTGAAAGTCATCCTCTCTTGGGGAATGCTGCTTTTTAGTTAGCTTTGCGACAGTATCAAAAAGGAATTTCGGATTGTTCTTATTTTCCTCAATTAAGTTAGAAAAATAGGATGATCGAGCAGCAGTAAGGGCTCTTCGGTACTGCACGGTACTGTCTTTCCAAGCTAGTCGGAAGACTTCCAGTTTGGTGTGGCGCCATTTCCGTTCCAATTTTCTGGAAGCTTGCTTCAGAGCTCGGGTATTTTCTGTGTACCAGGGAGCTAGTTTCTTATGAGAAATGTTTTTAGTTTTTAGGGGTGCAACTGCATCTAGGGTATTGCGCAAGGTTAAATTGAGTTCCTCAGTTAGGTGGTTAACTGATTTTTGTCCTCTGGCGTCCTTGGGTAGACAGAGGGAATCTGGATGGACATCAAGGAAAACTTTGTGTAGTCTGTGAATTTATAGCACGACTTTTGATGTTCCTTGGTTGGGGTCTGAGCAGATTATTTGTTGCAATTGCAAACGTAATAAAATGGTGGTCCGATAGTCCAGGATTATGAGGAAAAACATTAAGATCCACAACATTTATTCCATGGGACAAAACTAGGTCCAGCGTATGACTG
Source organism: Oncorhynchus tshawytscha (assembly GCF_018296145.1). NCBI lineage: Eukaryota > Metazoa > Chordata > Actinopteri > Salmoniformes > Salmonidae > Oncorhynchus > Oncorhynchus tshawytscha. The sequence goes on along the minus strand of NC_056454.1, from coordinate 25,113,869 downwards.
TGACAGTGAGTGGGTCCAGAGACATGTTGGACAAAACCCACTGAGTCGATGATGGCTCCGAAAGCCTTTTGGAGTGGGTCTGTGGACTTTTCCATGTGAATATTAAAGTCACCAAAGATTAGAATATTATCTGCTATGACTACAAGGTCCGATAGGAATTCAGGGAACTCAGTGAGGAACGCTGTATATGGCCCAGGAGGCCTGTAAACAGTAGCTATAAAAAGTGATTGAGTAGGCTGCATAGATTTCATGACTAGAAGCTCAAAAGACAAAAACGTCATTTTTTTTTTTGTAAATTGAAATTTGCTATCGTAAATGTTAGCAACACCTCCGCCTTTGCGGGGATGGATGCACGGGGATATGGTCACTAGTGTAGCCAGGAGGTGAGGCCTCATTTAACACAGTAAATTCATCAGGCTTAAGCCATGTTTCAGTCAGGCCAATCACATCAAGATTATGATCAGTGATTAGTTCATTGACTATAATTGCCTTTGAAGTAAGGGATCTAACATTAAGTAGCCCTATTTTGAGATGTGAGGTATCATGATCTCTTTCAATACTGACAGGAATGGAGGTGGTCTTTATCCTAGTGAGATTGCTAAGGCGAACACCGCCATGTTTAGTTTTGCCCAACCCAGGTCGAGGCACAGACACAGTCTCAATGGTGATAGCTGAGCTGACTACACTGACTATGCTAGTGGCAGACTCCGCTATGCTGGCAGGCTGGCTAACAGCCTGCTGCCTGGCCTGCACCCTATTTCATTGTGGAGCTAGAGGAGTTAGAGCCCTGTCTATGTTGGTAGATAAGATGAGAGCACCCCTCCAGCTAGGATGGAGTCCGTCACTCCTCAGCAGGTCAGGCTTGGTCCTGTTTGTGGGTGAGTCCCAGAAAGAGGGCCAATTATCTACAAATTCTATCTTTTGGGAGGGGCAGAAAACAGTTTTCAACCAGCGATTGAGTTGAGAGACTCTGCTGTAGAGCTCATCACTCCCCCTAACTGGGAGGGGGCCAGAGACAATTACTCGATGCCGACACATCTATCTAGCTGATTTACACGCAGAAGCTATGTTGCGCTTGTTGATCTCTGACTGTTTCATCCTAACAACGTTGGTGCCTACGTGGATAACAATATCTCTATACTCTCTACACTCGCCAGTTTTAGCTTTAGCCAGCACCATCTTCAGATTAGCCTTAACGTCGGTAGCCCTGCCCCCCGGTAAACAGTGTATGATCGCTGGATGATTCGTTTTAAGTCTAATACTGCGGGTAATGGAGTCGCCAATGACTAGAGTTTTCAATTTGTCAGAGCTAATGGTGGGAAGCTTCGGCGTCTCAGACCCCGTAACGAGAGGAGTAGAGACCAGAGAAGACTCGGCCTCTGACTCCGACTCGCTGTCGGCTGAATGAGCGACACTGGTTGAGCGTTCCTACAGCATTTCCTTCCAGAAACCATGAGAAAGTTGTCCGGCTGCGGGGACTGTGCCAGGGGATTTATACTACTATCTGTACTTACTGGTGGCACAGACGCTGTTTCATCCTTTCCTACACTGAAATTACCCTTGCCTAACGATTGCGTCTGAAGCTGGGCTTGCAGCACAGCTATCCTCGCCATAAGGCGAGTACAGCGACTGCAATTAGAAGGCATCACGTTAATGTTACTACTTAGCTTCGGCTGTTGGAGGTCCTGACGAATCGTGTCCAGATAAAGCGTCCGGAGTGAAAAAGTTGAGGGAAAAAAATAAATAATAATAATAATATAAACAGTAATTAAAAAGTAAAAACCGTAAAGTTGTCAGGTAGCAAAATAGGTTGGCAACAAAACGCACAGCAACTCGAAAACAAGTCTGCAAGTTGTGACCGGAAATGACGTTCTCAGAATAGAACAGATCTTATTCACTCCCCCTTCAGAGTAGAAGCCTGAAACAAGGTTCTGAAGACTGTTGACATCTAGTGGAAGCCTTAGGAAGTGCAATATGACCCCATAGACACTGTATATTGGATAGGCAATGACTTGAAAAACTACAAACCTCAGATTTCCCACTTCCTGGTTGGATTTTTTCTCAGGTTTTTGGCTGTCATATGAGTTCTGTTATACTCACAGACATCATTCAAACAGTTTTAGAAACTTCAGAGTGTTTTCTATCCAAATCTACTATATGCATATTCTAGCTATTGGGCCTGAGTAGCAGGCAGTTTACTCTGGGCACCTTATTCATCCAAGCTACTCGATACTGCCCCCCAGTCCCAAAGAAGTTAACAGTAAACATTACTCTCACAAAAATGTTAGAGTATAGAGATTTAAAATGTTAAATTATTGTCAATGTTGTTACATTGTGCAAATAGTTGAAGTATGAAAGAGAAAATAAATAAACAGATCAATTTAGATTGTATTTACACTGTTGTTTGTGCTCTGCTGGTTGCCCTTTTCTTGTGGCAACAGGTCACACATTTTGCTGGTGTGGTGGTACACTGGTATTTCACCTAATACTACAGTCCATTTGGAAAGTATTCAGACCCCTTGACTTTTCACATTTTGGTACGTTACTGCCTAATTTGAAATGGTATTAAAAAATGGTATTAAATGTTTTCTTCCCTCATCAATCTACACACAATCTACACACAATACCCCACAATGACAAAAGCAAAACAGTTTTTTAAAACATTTTTGCTCATGTATAAAAAAAACTGAAATATCACATTTACATAAGTATTCAGACCCTTTACTCAGTATTTTGTGGAAGCACCTTTGGCAGCGATTACAGCCTTGAGTCTTCATGGGTATGATGCTACAAGCTTGGCACACCTATATTTGGTGAGTTAATCCCATTCTTCTCTGCAGATCCTCTCAAGCTCTGTCAGGTTGGATGGGTAGGGTCGATGCAGAGGTATTTTCATGTCTCTCCAGAGATGTTCGATCGGGTTCAAGTCCGGGCTCTGGCTGGGCCACTCAAGGACAGTCAAAGACTTGTCCCGAAGCCACTCCTGCGTTGTCTTAGCTGTGTGCTTAGGGTGGGTTTCCTGTTGGAAGGTGAAGGTTTGCCCCAGTCTGAGGTCCTGAGCGCTCTGTAGTGGGTTTTCATCAAGGACCTCTAAGTACTTTGCTCTGTTCATCTTTCCCTTGATCCTGACTAGTCTCCCAGTCCCTGCCGCTGAAAAACATCCCCACAGCATGATGCTGCCACCACCGTGCTTCACCGTAGGGATGGTGCCAGGTTGCCTCCAGATGTGAAGCTTGGCATTCAGGCCAAAGAGTTCAATCTTGGTTTCATCAGACCAGAGAATCTTGTTTCTCATGGTCTGAGAGTCCTTTCGGTGCCTTTTAGCAAACACCAAGCTGGCTGTCATGTGCCTTACTGAGGAGTGTCTCCCGTCTGGCCACTCTACCATAAACACCTGATTGGTAAAGTGCTGCAGAGATGGTTGACCTTCTGGAAGGTTCTCCCATCTCCACAGATGATCTCTGGAGTTCTATCAGAGTGACCATCGGGTTCTTGGTCACCTCCCTGACTAAAGCCCTTCTCCCCCGATTGCTCAGTTTGGCCGGGCTGCCAGCTATAGGAAGAGTCTTGGTGGTTCCAAACTTCTTCCATTTAAGAATGATGGATGCCACTGTGTTCTTGGGGACCTTCAATGCTACAAAAAAAATGGTACACTTCTCCAGATCTGTGCCTCGACACAATCCTGTTTTGGGGGTCTACGGAAAATTCCTTCGACCTGGTTTTGGTTTTGGACAGTGGGACCTTATATAGACAGGTGTGTGCCTTTCCAAATCATGTCCAGTCAATTGAATTTACCATAGACAGTCAAGTTGTAGAAACATCTCAAGTATGATCAATGGAAACAGGATGCACCTGAACTCAATTTTGATTATCATATCAAAGGGTCTGAATACTTATGTAAATAAGATATTTCTCTTTCTTATTTTTAATAAATTAGCGAAAAGAAGAAAAACAATGTTTTCGCTTCGTCATTATGGGCTTTTGTTTGTAGATTGATGAGTAATACAATTAATGTAATCAATTCATGAGTAAGGCTGTAACGTAATGAAATGGAAAAGGTTGAGGGGTCTGAATAGTTTCTGAATACACTGTAGATATGGGAGTTTATCAAGATTGTATTTGTTTTCAAATTCTTTCTGGGTCTGTGTGATTTGAGAGAAAAATGTGTCTCTGATATGATCATACAGTTGGTAGGAGGATAGCAAGTGCAGCTCGGTTACCACCTAATTTTGTGGGCAGTGGGTACTGCCTACAGCTGCCTCTCTCAATAGCAAGGCTATGCTCACTGAGTATGCACATAGTCCAATCTTTCCTTCATTTTGTGTCGTTCACAGTGGTCAGGTATTCTGTTACTGTGTACTCTCCGTTTAGGGCCAAATAACATTCCAGTTTTCTTTTGTTTTTTGTTGATTCTTTTCAATGTGTCAAGTAATTATCTTTTTGTTTTCTCATGATAAGGCTGGGTCTAATTGTGTTGCTGTCCTGGGGCTCGGTGGGGTCTGTTTGTGTTTGTGACCATACCAGCTGGCAGAGGATTCTTCTCCAGGTTCATCTCTCTGTAGGTGAGGGCTTTGTTTTGGAAGGCTTGAGAATCACTTATTTTAGGTGGTTGCAGAATGTAATTGCTCTTTTCTGAATTTAGAAAATTAGCAGGAATCGTCCTAATTCTGCTCTGCATGCATTATTTGGTACACTGAGGATGTTTTTGCAGAATTCTGCATGCAGAGTCTGAATTTGGTGTTTGTTCCATTTTGTTACTTCTTGGTTGGTGAATGGACCCCAGACCTCACAACCATAAAGGGACATAGGTTCTATAACTGATTCTATAACTGAAGTATTTTAAGCCAGATCCTAATTGGAGGTCAAATTGTATATTCCTTTTGATGGTGTAGAAGGCCCTTCTTGCCTTGTCTCTCAGATCGTCCACAGCTTTGTGGAAGTTACCTGTGATGCTGATGTTTAGGCAGAGGTAGGTATAGTTTTTGTGTGCTCTAGGATAACGGTGTCTAGACAGAATTTGTATTTATGGTCCTGGCAACTGGACCTTTTTTGGAACACCATTATTTTTGTCTTACTGAGATTAACTGTTAGGGCCCAAGTCTGACAGAATCTGTGCAGAAGATCTAGGCAAATATCACTCCGTGTCCCTCTCTCTCCCTCTCTCTCTCTGAGGATAAAGAGATTACCGTGTACATTCCTGCCAGATAATGAGAGAGGACACACACACACTGGTCACATGACCTCTCAAAAGTTTCCACTACCCCTGACGGAGTAAACACCATTGTGCTCTCAGAAGTCCTGCCAGGACACACTTATACCCTCACACACACAATCCATGCACACACACACACACACACTCTTTCTCTCTCTATCTCTTTCTTTCTCTTTCTCTTTCTTTCTCTTTCTTTCCTCTGTCTCTCGCTCTCTCTCTCTCTCGCTCTCTCCACCCCCTCTCTCTCTCTCTCTCTCTCTACTCTGCATGCAGACACACAGTATTATTACTGTCTAAAGTAATATCACTGTGCACATACAATTTATTCTCAACCAAGTTTGATACAAGCACACACACATTTGCCCCTGGTTTGTAATGGCTGTTAGTCTTTCATGATAGACTAGGTTTTCCTCTTAAAATCATGGAATGCTCATTAGCTAATGATTACTGCCAGATTAACTCAGTACGTTATCACTTATAAATAAGTGCCTTATTGTTAACTCATTGTTATAAACAGTGTAATATGCTACTAACATATTTAAACAGTCCAGTCACGCTGAGTTGAGGGACAACAGAAAGAAAGGATGCAGAGAACGGCTGGTTGATTGGATTTACATTGTTCCTTTATTTAACTAGGCAAGTCGGTTAATTAAGAACAAATTCTTATTTTCAATGACGGCCTAGGAACAGTGGGTTAACAGCCTTTTTCAGGGGCAGAACGACAGATTTTTACCTTGTCAGCTGGGGATTGGATCTTGCAACCTTTCGGTTACTAGTCCATCGCTCTAACCACTAGGCTACCTGCCGCCCCGGGATGAATAGTGAATGGATATGGATGGTGGGATAATAGACAGATCTGTATGCAGCCAAACTCTACTCTGTACCACCAGAGTTGTTTTGATGGAGGTCCATTGTAGAGTCTAATCTGTTGTTGGCAGAGCTGTAATTGAATGATGCCTGTTGTGTGTGTGTGTGTGTGCGTGCGTGTGCGTGTGTGATTGTATGAAGAGCAGTGGGTTTAGGGAGACATGGGATACAAAGTGGTGTGTTGCTTGTTTTTATGGGACTGTGTGTGGTTGTGTGTGTGTGTGTGGGGGGGGTGATTGGGTGTATGGTCGACAGTTAGGTTAGCATCACAAAGGGGTGCCAGCCCCCGGTGAAGTTGGGTTGTCTGGCGCTGGGGTGTGTCTGAGTCTGTGTGTCGGTGTCCGGGCGTTGGCGGTTGGTCAGACTGATTGTGATGGTAATATACTAGCCTTTGGCTGCTTGTCTGAGCGCCAGGCCAATTTGCATGACTTTTGTGTTTGGCTCTGAATAACCTGTTTGCTCTGTATGTTAATCATCATTCTCAATCCCTCTGTGTGTGTGTGTGTGGGGGGGGTTGGGTGTGTGTGTGCTGTACATTTGCTCATACGTGCGTGTTGTGTGCATGTCTATTCATGCTTGTCTGGGTTTCCAGTCTGTTGTGTATGTCTGTTTGTGTATCCCTGTGCAGATGGGTAGAGTGGGCTCTGAAATTGTTGACAAGCGTGATAGATTATCAAAAATCTATCAATGGTGGATTTGGTGTTGAAATGAGAACGAGCAGAAAATAACCCCATACCTACTGTAAAATATGGTGGTGGGTCTTTGATGTTACGGGGATATTTAGCTTCCACTGGTCTTGAGGCCCTTGTTAAGGTCAACGGCATCATGAACTTTACCCAGTACCAGGATATTTTAGCCAAAGACCAGGTTGCCTCTGCCGGGAGGCGGAAACTTGGCATCAAGTAGATCTTCCAGCAAGACAATAACCCCAAGCACACATCAAATCCACAATGAAAAACATATTTGGTCACAAAATCAAGGATTTATTTGGACAGGGAAGCTAAAATGTTTAATTTGGCTCCATACTCCAGTATTTTCGATTTGAGATCAAATATTTTGAGGTGACAGAGTATTTTCATACATATCTGTTTTACCATTTAGAAATGAATGGACTTTATGTATCTAGTCCCCATTTGAAGGTGTCATAAGTATTTGGACAAATTCACTTGGTAAAGACAAAATAAAGTCTCCAGGACCTGATTTGGAAGCTCCTCTATTCCTGTTTTTTGTTGTTTTTTGAGCATGTTTTGTGCCTGTTTAGCTGTGTGTGTGTATGTGTGTGTGTGTGTGTGTGTGCGTGCGTGTCTGTCTTTGCACACGTGTGCTTACACTCCAAGGCCATGTTTACTTAAACATAGAAAGAGGAGTCTGCAGAGTCACAAAGAGTCCATTCACCCTGTCTGTCTGTCTGTCTGTCTGTCTGTCTGTCTGTCTGTCTGTCTGTCTGTCTGTCTGTCTGTCTGTCTGTCTGTCTGTCTGTCTGTCTGTCTGTCTGTCTGTCTGTCTGTGTGTCTGTGTGTCTGACTGTGTGTCTGACTGTGTGTCTGACTGTGTGTCTGACTGTGTGTCTGACTGTGTGTCTGTCTGTGGACTCTGGATCACACATCAGATGGAGGGAAAGCAGTACTTCAGATCACAGTACTTCAGATCACACAGAGAAGTCAGACGAACAAAGAATTGTAATTGGATAAAGGCTCCTATTAACATGCAGACTTCAGAGATCTCTCTCATTATTTCCCTCACCTTCTCGCTCTCTCTGATTCTTGTTTTTTTTCCCTATCAGTGTTTTTCTCTAATCTCTTTCTCTCTCTCTCTCTCATCCTCTCCTCTCCCTCATTCTTAGTGTTTCTGTATTTCCACTCCCTTTCTCCCTCTTCTCCTTCTCCTTGATTGTCTTTTTATTTTGTTTCCTCTCTTCTTTGCTCCATCGTTCCCTCACTCTCTCAAGGCCCTGGCCCTTCAGTAAACCAGATGACAAGTTTATAAATCAATCGTTGATCCTAAGGCCAACGTGCCATCACACACACACACAAACAAACAAACTAACAAACACACACACTTACATACATTCTTCTTCTGAGTCATGCAGGTCGCACCACTAAGTCGCAGTGACCGCCAGAGGTCAATTGCATTAGCCTAGACTGCTCAGCTGCAGTGATTTATGGCTAAATCAATTTTATTGTTGCTTTTATTTGTCGTTTATGATGTTTTGTGGCCAGGTCAGGAAACACCAATTGAACTATGAACTTGAAACCCTGCCCGTTTCATGGATGTCTGTTGTTTTCCTTTCTGATATGTTTTTTTTACTGGCAAACACTTCCTCAGGTCAGGAGTTAGGTCTTAAAATGTGGAAGTAAAATTTGTGTTATTGGATATACTTTAGTCTAGCTGTCCATATTTTTTCTAAGGTTTCTGGTTGAAACCATACGCTATTGTCTCTTTTGCGTAATCGGTGACCAATATCATTAAATTCCAACTGAACTCACTGTGGATGAAGAACTCTTGCCTAGTAAGCAAAGCCTGTAAGCTACACTGATGTCATGTGAAGTGTCATGTGATTAATGTGACCAACCATTAGGGCTTCAGAGAGTGGGTTAGAGTACAGAAATCACCATCCTGCTTTTACTGCCTTTGTGACAGTTAATATTTGGGGGCCGCTGAAGGGCCCTTGGTCATGTAGGCCAGACTCTTATCAGAGGTGCTATTTCACTTCGTTGACTCCATATGACACAGCCCCCCTGGGTATTGTAAAATTGGGGGCCATCAATAGTTTTCATATTCTTACAGGAGAGGTTGTGAGTTTACAGAGATCCTTTGTGTTTTATGGGTCCTGTGGGACACCGTAGCGCTGTCTGTCGGCCTGTACATTAGCTTACAGAGAGAGGGTTAGGCAGAGTTCAGAGGGAACCCACTTCTCTAAATCAAACACACACTAAAATATATACACACACACACACACATAAACACAGTATAGATGTGTACACAGCAGGTTTGTCTCGTCAGGACCTCTCCAGACTATTCTAAACCGCCCTATGCTGTTCTTTCACCCCCCACACACACGCACACACAAACACAGTGTAGATGTGTACACAGCAGGTTCGTCTCGTCAGGACCTCTCCAGACTATTCTAAACCGCCCTATGCTGCTCTTTCACCCCCCCCACACACACACACCATTAACAACGCAAGTGGTTTATATCTCTGACCATCTGCTCATTATGTTTGCCTCATTTAACAGGGACGTTCTGTGACATCATTACACAGGGACAGTCTGTCTGTCTGTCTGTCTGTCTGTCTGTCTGTCTGTCTGTCTGTCTGTCTGACTGTCTGACTGTCTGACTGTCTGACTGTCTGACTGTGTGTCTGTCTGTCTGACTGTGTGTCTGTCTGTCTGACTGTGTGTCTGTCTGTGGACTCTGGATCACACATCAGATGGAGGGAAAGCAGTACTTCAGATCACAGTACTTCAGATCACACAGAGAAGTCAGACGAACAAAGAATTGTAATTGGATAAAGGCTCCTATTAACCTGTCATTAGACCTTAGGGCCTACACTAGTATGTAGCTCTGACCTGGACAATGTGCTCTGGGTAGAAGTCAACCTTAACTACTTATCTAGAATCAGCTGAGCTTACCTTTACTACATCTTAACTTTAGGGGAGAAAATGCAAGACTGACCTAAGAGCAGTGTACATGGGTAACTATCTGATTTCGAACAATGCATAACAGCTGTTTATTGCTGCAATGATTACCACACATCTGTTGAGTATTGGTATGCACACCCTTTTCTGTGGGCTTTTCCACAACTTTATATATGTTGATGTACGTTATTCATGTTGTTAAAGTTGTCCAGACATCTCTTACCAGCGTTCACTCCACTCAAACACAAAGGATCAAAGGCTGTGTCTCTAACCACACAATGGAGCTCCTCTTTGACCAAAACAACCCCTCCCCCTCTTCCAACTGACCTCTCACAGAAGCGGTAGCCCCTGGCAACACCAATAGGAACAGATGCTGTGGTGCTGGCCCACCTTTTGACCCCCACTGACTTATGAACCCTCTTGTTTGTGAATGGGCGGGTCATCCGATAGGCCCCACCAGAACCATATAGAGTTTCTGGGCCTCACAAAAACCGCCTGAGGTAAGGCTCGTTTTGAACCACAAATCTAGGATCAGATTGCCCCGGCCCCAATCCTCGCTTTACCAGAAATGTGATTATGAAAATCGCTGTCCTTACCGAAAAAACACATGATTTCACATGTGAAATTTAACCATGTTTTGCACATGAACAAATTGTATTTCACGTGAAATTTCAAAAAATATTTGTTGTTAGGATGTCCCTGAAACGTCACACATATTTGACACACTATTATACATTGTTTATATGTTGTTTATATATATTTATATATTGTTTATATGTATTAATACAGTAGTTATTATTCAACATGACCTCACCTGGGATTTGAAATCACAGCATCTTGGTTCACGGCATTCAGATCTTTCTGCTACTCTGATCAAGAACTGATTTCACCTGTATTCCTACCCTTTGGATTTCAAAGGAAATATCAGCTCTGTTAAAAATACACTCAAGAAAAGCTATTATACTATTCAGGAGTAACGTTAAAACAGAATAATATGCACCACCAACATTAGACAACTGTACAGAAAAAACAACCTTTTTTAAATAAGAAAATGAAATCCATGATGTGAAAGAATAGTCAGATGAACTAATAACTAAAATAGCAGTGCAGATGGCACTCATCTAACTCTCATATATGGAATTGTGTTTTCACATGTGAAAATCGGATTTGCAGTATCACATCAACAACTTTCACATGTGAAAATCTAACTCTGTTACATGTTATCACATTGACATCACATAAGAACACGTGATCAAAACAACAAACGTGGGTTTTTTTCTGCAAGGGTGGCCGGGGACGTTCAGCTTACTTCTTACAAACACCAAGACCGTGTCACACTGAAATCCTTTCCCTCCATATGTTACAGATGTATTGATCCCAATGTAATGTGTGCTGATGGTTTCTCTATTGTGTGTGTCTCAGGTACAGAGACCTAGTGGACACCACTCTAGCTGGCAAAAAGAAGCTGTCCTCGGAGGAGAAATGTTGCTTTGTTCTGCAGCAGTGCAAACTCCAAGGATGGCAGGTGTGTAGCGGTGTCACTGCTCCCATATTCTATTCTCTCTCTCTCTCTCTCTCTCTCTCTCTCTCTCTCTCTCTCTCTCTCTCACTCTCTCACTCTACACTCTACACTCTACACTCTGCTGAAAAACAAAGTATGGGAAGATAAATCATTTGAGCACAGAATGAAATACTTTGAAATCCCATAAACCCTATTAAACCCCCCCAAACAACCCAACCAGCCTTCACACGCACACACACTAGAGTCCTGCATGGGTCAGTTGTTGTTGGAGCCGCACCCATCCCGCGTTGGCCTCATCAGTTCTGAGCCCCACCCAATACCCGACGTCAGAACAGATTTTTCTTCACAATCCGTCACACAAGCATGGAATTGTTTTAAGAGCCGATCTGCCGATCTGTTACCCGCCATACTGTATGACTAACATCAATTTAATGAATTGTTTTCATGATTCCTGAGTAGTAGTCAATGTTCCCTTTGAATTAATTTGTCTGCATGTCTATTCAACATTTGGATAAAAGTAAACAATGCAATTAATTAAAAACGACAGGCTATCTTTTTATTTTCGCAATGCGTCACATTGACAACTTAAATCGATTTGAGAAAAATAGCCTTCTAATTAGTCTTCTTACCTAATCAAAGCATATAGGTGACATAAAAAAACTATATCTTTACATTATTGTTTCGATAATCACAAAGTTTAAATTAAATATAAATAATCTATTCCCAGAATTGAAAATAGGCTGCAAAAATCGCCTACATTTATTTAGTAGCATAAAGGGCTACTCAAACTTTTACCAGCCGCACCGGTTTAGACTTTACGTATATGGCCTGCTATGGTCTAAATGAACGAAAGCCTGAATAACGTAGGCTAATAATTAACTGATAATGAACTGAATTACATATCATAAATAAATACCTGATTGCACTTTTTACAGGCTGTGTTGTTGTCCTTCCAAAGCGGGGATTTCACTCATGTAGCACCTGTTTCCAAAGTGGTATAGCCTATTCCACCATCATAACCTCTCTTTTGATTTCTCTGGCTGGGCCTACATGAACCATTTTTACCTGAGGTAGGCTAGCCAGGGAAAGTAAACTTGGCTATGTGTCGTTGCCTATTTTCATACAAGGGGAAGGAACATAAGCTCTCCACGTGGACAATTAGAATGTTTGAACACAAATAATGGACAGTTTCCTGCTCCACACTCTCTCAATAAGTGCGTTGCTGTAACCTTGCCGCTCACAGAATGGAATTTGCAACACAACAAGCTACTCAGTTTTTAAAAAGTGGAGGCCCTATTATCTTGTTTTTAAAAAAATGTCCGACACGCAGTGTAATTTTTCTGAACCGCGAGCCGACCCGCGGTTTAAAATAATGTTTTTATTCCACCCGCCATCTGATTGTTTTGCGGTGACGCATTGGGAACAGTGGGTATCCGCCCGGATGCAGGACTCTAACACACACACACACCAATCAGCAGTCTGGAGTGGCCAATGACATCTCCCCCCCTTCCCTGTGTGTGTGACCTCTTTGTTTCACAGTGACTCCCGGCTCACACACACGCACACGCTCTCTCACAATGCCTCCCAGACACATTGTCACACGCACCCAGGCCCACACACATACATTTCTGAGAAGTAGTGTGTATTTTATATGATTTATTTTATTTATTTCACCTTTATTTAACCAGGTAGGCTATTTGAGAACATTTGCAACTGCGACCTGGCCAAGATAAAGCGTAGCAATTCGACACATACAACAACACAGAGTTACACATGGAATAAACAAACATAGCCAATAATACAGTAGAACAAAAGAAAACAAAAAGTCTATATACAGTGAGTGCAAATGAGGTAAGATAAGGGAGTTAAGGCAATAAATAGGCCATGGTGGTGAAGTAATTACAATATAGCAATTAAAACACTGGAATGGTAGATGTGCAGAAGATGAATGTGCAAGTAGAGATACTGGGGTGCAAAGGAGCAAGATAAATTAATAAATACAGTATGGGGATGAGGTAGGTAGATAGATGGGCTGTTTACAGATGGGCTATGTGCAGGTGCAGTGATCTGTGAGCTGCTCTGACAGCTGGTGCTTAAAGCTAGTGAGGGAGATATGAGTCTCCAGCTTCAGAGATTTTTGCAGTTTGTTCCAGTCATTGGCAGCAGAGAACTGGAAGGAAAGATGACCAAAGGAGGAATTGGCTTTGGGGGTGACCAATGAGATATACCTGCTGGAGTGGGTGCTGCTATGGTGACCAGTGAGCTGAGATAAGGCCTAGCAGAGACTTGTAGATAACCTGTAGCCAGTGGGTTTGGCGACGAATATGAAGCGAGGGCCAACCAACGAGAGCGTACAGGTCGCAATGATGGGTAGTGTATGGGGCTTTGGTGACACAACGGATGGCACTGTGATAGACTGCATCCAGTTTGTTGAGTAGTGTTGGAGGCTATTTTATAGATGACATCACCGAAGTCGAGGATCGGTAGGATGGTCAGTTTTAAGAAGGTATGTTTGGCAGCATGAGTGAAGGATGCTTTGTTGCGATACAGGAAGCCAAGTCTAGATTTAATTTTGGATTGGAGATAGTTAATGTGAGTCTGAAAGGAGAGTTTACATTCTAACCAGACACCTAGGTATTTGTAGTTGACCACGTATTATAAGTCAGAGCCGTCCAGAGTAGTGATGCTAGATGGGTGAGCAGGTGCGGGCAGTGATCGGTTGAATAGCATACATTTAGTTTTACTTGCGTTTAAGAACAGTTGGAGGCCACGGAAGGAGAGTTGTATAGTATTGAAGCTCGTATGGAGGTTAGTTAACACAGTGTCCAAAGTGGGGCCAGAGGTATACGGAATGGTGTCATCTGCGTAGAGGTGTATCAGAGAATCACCAGCAGCAAGAGCAACATCATTGATGTATACAGAGAAGAGAGTCGGCCCGATGATTGAACCCTGTGGCACCCCCATAGAGACAGCCAGAGGTCCGAACAACAGGCCCTCCGATTTGGCACACTGAACTCTATCAGAGAAGTAGTTGGTGAACCAGGCGAGGCAATCGTTTGAGAAACCAAGGCTGTCGAGCCTGCCAATAAGAATGTGGTGATTGACAGAGTCGAAAGCCTTGGCCAGGTCGATGAAGACGGCTGCACAGTAATGTCTCTTATCGATGGCGGTTATGATGTCGTTTAGGACCTTTAGTGTGGCTGAGGTGCACCCATAGGAATGAGTAGTCTGGGTGTGTTGGAGCGTATCGGCCCCTTGGCCTGTGCACCTGTCAGGACGCATGTATAACTACAACAAACTTAATGAATCCTGAATCTGACTGAACCCCAATCCTCCACCTGTGTCTGTCTGTCTGTCTGTCTGTCTGTCTGTCTGTCTGTCTGTCTGTCTGTCTGTCTGTCTGTCTGTCTGTCTGTCTGTCTGTCTGTCTGTCTGTCTGTCTGTCTGTCTGTCTGTCTGTCTGTCTGTCTGTCTGTCTCTGTCTGTCTGTCTGTCTGTCTGTCTGTCTGTCTGTCTGTCTGTCTGTCTGTCTGTCTGTCTGTCTGTCTGTCTGTCTGTCTGTCTGTCTGTCTGTCTGTCTGTCTGTCTGTCTGTCTGTCTGTCTGTCTGTCTGTCTGTCTGTCTGTCTGTCTGTCTGTCTGTCTGTCTGTCTGTCTGTCTGTCTGTCTGTCTGTCTGTCTGTCTGTCTGTCTGTCTGTCTGTCTGTCTGTCTGTCTGTCTGTCTGTCTGTCTGTCTGTCTGTCTGTCTGTCTGTCTGTCTGTCTGTCTGTCTGTCTGTCTGTCTGTCTGTCTGTCTGTCTGTCTGTCTGTCTGTCTGTCTGTCTGTCTGTCTGTCTGTCTGTCTGTCTGTCTGTCTGTCTGTCTGTCTGTCTGTCTGTCTGTCTGTCTGTCTGTCTGTCTGTCTGTCTGTCTGTCTGTCTGTCTGTCTGTCTGTCTGTCTGTCTGTCTGTCTGTCTGTCTGTCTGTCTGTCTGTCTGTCTGTCTGTCTGTCTGTCTGTCTGTCTGTCTGTCTGTCTGTCTGTCTGTCTGTCTGTCTGTCTGTCTGTCTGTCTGTCTGTCTGTCTGTCTGTCTGTCTGTCTGTCTGTCTGTCTGTCTGTCTGTCTGTCTGTCTGTCTGTCTGTCTGTCTGTCTGTCTGTCTGTCTGTCTGTCTGTCTGTCTGTCTGTCTGTCTGTCTGTCTGTCTGTCTGTCTGTCTGTCTGTCTGTCTGTCTGTCTGTCTGTCTGTCTGTCTGTCTGTCTGTCTGTCTGTCTATCTATGTCTCAGATGAGCAGTAGTAAGGTGTTTCTGAGGTACTGGCAGGCTGACCAGCTCAATGACCGCTGCCACCAACTACACAGGAAGATCATCACCTGCCAGAAAGGTACAACACAACTTGCATCCATGTTTGTGTGTGTGCGCGTGTATTATTAACCCCTCTCTCCCCCTATCCTCTGTCAGTGATCCGTGGCTGGCTGGCCAGACAGCGTGTGCATCGTAGACTGTCATCTCAACAGACGGAGGACTGCAGTGTCCAGAGGTTCCTCCAGGGGGCAGAAGACCAGGGCCTGCACACCTACGACCACCTGGTCATCCAGAACGCCACCGACATCGCCCGCGAAAGCGACCACCAGCGCTGCCATGGCAACGGGTCACACGGCAACAGCCCGCCCCTCGGGGACAGGCCCGAGCCAGTTGGGAAAGAGGAGGACACACCCAAGAGGTAAGAGACCAACCCTTTCAACCCTCATGGAGAGGTCGCTCATGGTGGTTTTGTGTTTCTTCATTGGTTTGAAGCTAGTTGTATCATGTAATATAATGATTTAGACTATACTCTGTAGCTGTTGCATCAATGTAAGTAATTCTAAACCAACACAAACACTATAAGGATTTCAAGGTCACAAGGTGTGTGTGTGTGTGTGTGTGTGTGTGTGTGTGTGTGTGTGTGTGTGTGTGTGTGTGTGTGTGTGTGTGTGTGTGTGTGTGTGTGTGTGTGCGTGTGTGTGTGTGTGTGTGTGTGTGCCTGTGTGTATGCCTGTGTGTGTGCCTGTGTGTGCGTGTGTGTGTGTATGTGCCTGTGTGTGTGTGCCTGTGTGTGTGCACAATGTGTGTGCACAATGTGTGTGTCATGTGATGTGAGTAATGGTGTCATTGAGCCCGTGCTGGCTGGTGGCTTTAATTGCATATGATGATTGATAGTAGGGTAATGAGATAAACCATCAGCATGTGGTAATGTTTCAATGCTGTCGCTGTGATGACACTCTGGTCTCCTTGTCTTATAGCTGCAGCGCATTACACAGCTTATATTTGGCATCGTTTGAAATGTAAGACAGTCCCAAAATGCTTGGTGGCCATCTTTTTAAATGTAGGCACTAGGGAAGGAGAGAGGCTGTCATTTTAGAATGTATTCTAAAAGGAGATGGCGCCGAAGAACGTGGCTGACGTTTTACATTCTCCCAACCAATTGTGATGTTTTGTTTGTTTTTTTGCATTTTGTGTAACTTTAAAAAAAAACGTATTGTGTACATAATGTTGCTGCAATCGTCTCTTATGACAGAAAATAACGTCTGGACATCAGAACAGCGATTACTCACCGTGGACTGGAAGAAACTTCTTCCTTTAATGAGTCCGACGATAAGGATATCCTGCTTTCACTGGAACAGGCCCGGATCCCCACCTTTTGCGTGAGGAAAAGACACAGGAAATGGGGCCACAGATCAGGCATCCTTCTTAAGATCCATAGGCGAGTGATTAAACTCCCACTACCATCCGTTCTTCTTCCTAACGTGCAATCATTGGACAATAAAATTGTTGACCTACGATTAAGATATCTTACCAACCGGACATTAAAAACTATAACATCTTATGTTTCACCGAGAGATACGGACAATATAGAGCTAGCGGGCATACAAAGCTCTACCCCACCCTGATTCCTGCTTACAAGCAAAATCTAAAGCAGGAATTACCAGTAACTCGCTCAATACGGAAGTGGTCAGATGACGAATACGCTACACTACAGGACTGTTTTGCTAGCACAGATTGGAATATGTTCCGGGATTCATCTAATGGCATTAAGGAGTACACCACATCAGTCATCGGCTTCATCAATAAGTGCATCGACTACGTAGTCCACACAGTGAGTGTACGTACATATCCCAACCAGAAGCCATGGATTACAAGCAACATCCACATCAATCTAAAGGCTAGAGCTGTCGCTTTCAAGGAGCGGGAAACTAATCAGGACGCTTATCAGAAATCCCGCTATGCCCTCTGACCAACCATCAAACAAGCAAAGAGTCAATACAAGATTAATATTGAATCCTACTACACCAGCTCTGACGCTCGTCGGATGTGGCAGGGCTTGAAAACGGTTATGGACTACAAAGGGAACCCAGACACGAGCTGCCCAGTGATGTGAGCCTACCAGATGAGCTAAATGCATTTTATGCTCGCTTCGAGGCAAGCAACACTGAAGCATGCACGAGAGCACCAGCTGTTCTGGATGACTGTGTGATTACGCTAACGGTAGCCGATGTGAACAAAACCTTTAAACAGGTCAACATTCACAAACCCGCTGGGCCAGACAGATTACCAGGATGTGTACTCAATGCATGCGCAGACCAACTGGCAAGTGTCTTCACTGATATTTTCAACCTCTCCCTGACCGAGTCTGTAATACCTACATGTTTCAAGCAGACCACCATAGTCCCTGTGCCCAAGGAAGCAAAGGTACCCTGCCTAAATGATTACCGCCCCGTGGCACTCACGTAGGTAGCCATGAAGTGCTTTGAAAGTCTGGGCATGGCTCACATCAACGGCATCCTCCCGGGAACCCTAGACCCACTCCAATTCGCATACCATCCTAACAGATCCACAGATGATGCAATCTCAATTGCACTCCACACTGCCCTTTCTCACCTGGACTAAAGGAACACCTATGTGAGAATACTGTTCATTGACTACAGCTTAGCATTCAACACCATAGTGCCCATGAAGCTCATCACTAAGCTAAGGACTCTGGGACTAAACACCTCCCTCTGCAACTGGATCCTGGACTTCCTGACGGGCCGCCCCCAGGTGGTAAGAGTATGCAACAACACGTCTGCCACACTGATCCTTAACACAGGGCCCCCTCAGGGGTGTGTACTTAGTCCCCTCCTGTACTCCCTGTTCACCCATGACTGTGTGGCCCAACACGACTCCAACACCATCATTAAGTTTGCTGACAACATAACAGCGGTAGAATAAGTAGAATAAGAATAAGGAGCCTGATCACCGACAACAATGAGACGGCCTATAGGGAGGAGGTCAGAGAACTGGCAGTGTAGTGGAGGACAACAACCTCTCCCTCAATGTGAACAAGAATAAGGAGCTGATCGTGGACTACAGGAAAAGGCGGGCCGAACAGGCCACCATTAACATCGATGGGGCTGGAGTGGAGTGGGTCGAGAGTTTCAAGTTCCTTGGTGTCCACATCACCAATGAACTATCATGGTCCAAACATACCAAGACAGTCGTGAAGAGGGAACGACAAAACCTTTTCCCCCTCAGGAGACTGAAAATATTTGGCATGGGTCCTACAGCTGCACCATCGAGAGCATCCTGACCGGTTCCATCACCGCCTGGTATTGCAACTGCTCGGCATCTGACCATAAGGCGCTACAGAGGGTAGTGCGAAAAGCCCAATACATCACTGGGGCCAAGCTTCCTGCCATCCAGAACCTATATAATAGGCGGTGTCAGAGGAAAGCCCATAAAATTGAGACTTCAGTCACCCAAGTTATAGACTGTTTTCTCTGCTACCGCACGTCAAGCGGTACTGGAGCGCTAAGTCTAGGACCAAGAGGCTCCTCAATTACTTCTATCTCAAAGCCATAAGACTGCTGAACAATTAATAAAATCGCCTCCGGACAATTTACAATGACCCTTCTCCCTTTTGTACACTGCTGCTACTCGCTGTTTATTATCTATGCATAGTCACTTCACCCCTACCTACATGTACAGATTACCTCAACTATCCTGTATCCCTGCACACTGACTCGGTACCGGTTCCCCCTGTATATAACCTCATTATTGTAATTCTTATCGTGTTACCTTGTTATTATTACTTTTTGTTTTTGTCTGCTTGGTAAATCTTTTCTTAACTCTTCTTGAACTACACTGTTGGTTAAGGGCTTGTAAGTAAGCATTTCACGATAAAGTCTACACCTGTTGTATTCGGCACGTGACAAATCAAGTTTGATTGGATTTTATTCCTGTATTCCTTCTGAATATGCTAATAAGACAGCGATAAGCCTCCAATTGGCCTGTCTGATTGTGTTTGAAAATACAATTCTATTATTATACCTTTATTTCAACAAGGAACACAGACTGAGACCAAGGTCTCTTTTACAGCTGGGCCCTGCGTATACATGTTTACGCATACAGTTTAGGTACAATAATTAAGAAACTACACAAGACAAACAAAACGATCACAGATAACAGAAAAGAATATAACAGCAGATTGTTACATTTACACACAGGTTATTCCCCTAACAGCACAAGAACTTGCATTACCCAAAACAGTTACAAGCAATACAAAAAAAAATCGACAGGGGGACAAGAGTCTCAAGTTTAAGTTTAGTCTGCAGACTATTCCATAGGCAAGGAGCGTAACAGGAAAAGGCAGCCATACACAACTCTGTGGAAATCAGATGGGCCTCAAGTGTAATTCATATTTAAGACCTGGTTTTAGGAATTATAATTCTAATGTTGATGAGTGATGATAAATAAGAAGATAGTTTATTCAGGAGTGCTTTATAGACAAACACGAGAGCATGTTGTTCTCGTCTCATGAACAGCGAAGTCCAACTCACATTTTGATATAAAACACAGTGGTGAGTTCTGTAGCTATCACCCGTAATAAACCTAAGTGTGCAATGATAAGTAGCAGCCAGCGATTTAAGTGTGGATGCCGTAGCATGCATGTAGATAATATCCCCATAATCTATAACAGACATGAACGTAGCTTGCACAATTTGTATTCTATTTGTAGAGAACAAACATGTCCTGTTTCTATAGAGGAAGCCTAGCTTAATTTTTAGCCGTTTACAAAGTTCGTTAACATGCATTTTAAAAGACAGTTCATCATCCAACCATATCCCTAAGTATTTATATGCAGAGACCTGATTAAATCTAGAGCCATCTGATCTCGTAAGTGCAAGTGTATTTTCAACCAACTTTTGAATCTATTAAAAATCATAAAACGTGTTTTCTTTGCATTTAAAACAAGTTTCTGCTGTATAAAATACCCTTGTAATATCTTCAAATCTGTCTCCAATAGTGATAATGCTTGGTCAGCCGTTGAAGCGATAGAGTACATGATAGTGTCATCAGCATATAAATTAATTTTATATTGGTTTTTAGCAGCATTTAGTACCATCTTCAGGTCAACAAATGCTTTCTGCAAGGTAGTAAAAGCAGATTGAAGAGTCAACAGATCCTGAGCTGCTTTATGGGCAGTAGCGTATACAACAGTATCATCTGCATACGGATGGAAGTCACGGTTTTGTACAGATAGACCACTGCTGTTAATATGAATAGTGAAAAGAACTGTACCAAGAATCGAACACCAAGCAGCCCAATCTAAGCCAATCGTAGAGAGTTTCTGAAAATGTAAAGGGTGATCCACAGAGTTGAACGCCTTGGACAGGTCAATGAAGAGGGCAGCGCAGTGTTTCTTCGTATCTAAACAATTTATGACATCATTTAAAACCATAGAAGTAGCAGAGATGGTACTATTACCTGGTCTGAACCCTGGCTGTTTTACATTGAGAAAGGATGTAGCAGTTAAAAGGGATCTGAGCTGAGTAATAATCAATGATTCTAGGATTTTTCCCAGGCAAGAGAGTTTGGAAATGGGACGATAATTATTTACATCACTCGGGTCGTCACCTTTATGTAGAGGAAGCACATGGTCCGCCTTCCAAACTCTAGGGATGGTACTCAATATAATTGTCAGGTAAAACATGTGTTAATGCTTCCGCAATCAATGGAGCAGAAAACTGTGATAAGAAGGGATCAAGCATATCAGCCCAAGTAGATATCTTTTTTTTTACATCAATCATAAGGTGTTTTTACAATACATCAGAAGTAGATTGTTGCTCCAGAGAAAACAAGGATTCACCCGGGTCTATTAAACCAAGATTTCTATCAAACAAAAACGTTTGATTTAAAGCATGACTTATCTCATTTTTTTTCTAAATTTATGTCAGAGTTCAGTATAACTTGCTTGGGAAGGAGACATTTCCACGCTTTATCACCTTTAACTGTTTTCCAGAATGTAGATGAATCACCAGCAGTCAGCGGTATAACTTAGGATGTAGCTTGATTTAGACTTTTTTTTTTACTAAGGACATGCATTTATTTCTCAGTTCCCTGAAAAGCTGCCAGTCCACAACAGCATCAGTTAGTCTAAAGGGATTTTATACATTTTTAATTTTTAGCGTTTAAACGAGCCTGTTTATCTGCCTGTGGTATGAAAATAGATGAGAAGTCCTCAAAAGCAAATTCAGGATCACTTGATGGAGAAAAGTTCTGAAAAGTACAAGTCATGGATAAACGCTTGGGGAGAAAAGTTTTTTAAATGTATCTTCCTAATAATACAGGGATCAGAATTATGCTGTCTAGTTTTTCTAATACAGGCTATGGGAGAATGACCACAAAGGTCACTTGCAAACACACCTATGGGGGTTATTTGTGAGAATTATATCTAATAATGAAGATCTATCTATATTTTTCGCATTTAACCGAGTGGGGTTTATGATTAGCTGGGTTAGATTAAGATCAAGACAAGTGTTCTTAAAGTTATCTGAGATAGGTATCAGCCAGTCCAGGTTAAAGTCACTTCCGTCCAACAGTTCAGATGATCTAAAATGGTTTAAAGGCTCAGCTATGATAATAGTTGCATCAACTAATACATGCAGGTTTTGGGTCATGGTCACATCTAAAACCAGGATTTCACATTTTTCTGGGGTATAGTGATATTAAGAGCACATGATGCTACAAAAGTTGATTTCACATCGCCACCCCTCCACCTTTTCTCTGCCAAATCACATCTAAAAATGTTGTAATTAGCGATGTCCTTATCCATGATCGAATAATTTAACCAAGTCTGATAAAGCAAGAATGTCTGTGTTCGTGTCATGCATCCAGATGTTGATAAATTCCATCTTTGACATTTATACTTCGCACATTTAAATGTAACAAACCCAGACATTTGTGTGACTTAAAAACAGCAGGGGTGTCGATATTTACCCTAACCAGGTCGTTATAAACTTCAGTGATGGCCTAGGGATATTGGGTTAACTGCCTTGTTCAGGGGCAGAACGACAGATTCTTACCTCGGGGATTCGATCTTGCAATCTTTTGGTTACTAGTCCAACACTCTAACCACTAGGCCACCTGCCGCCCGTTAAAGACAACATTGACAGAGTTACAATAACTCTTTAGCCAGACCTGAAGTGATAGCAACCTACTGAATCTACCGTATCCACGTCTCATCGTGGCTATGGGACCCGATATAATGTGACGTTTGTTTTGGTACTTCAGTTTTGCAACTTTGTGTCATTAAATCCCACGTGTACTATAACAGTATCTGTCTATGGATTTTAGTTGATGGCTTCATGAAGTAGCGTAGTGATATCCTTTACTTTTGCACCCGGATAGCATAGGTTTCTAATCCCTGGCAAGGAGATGTTCCTTAACATTGAGCTTCCAATGATGAGCGCAGGTCAGATCCCCCCGCTACCGTATCTCCGATCAGCGACAGGAGCCACAGAAATCGGCTGGGGAGAATGCCACTCAGTGTAGAAGCTACAGTATCTGCATATCCGGTGTCTGTATGCCCTGAGGGGGTCAGTGGCTCAAAATGATTTGAGTGTTTAATATCACAACGCTGATAGAAAAAAACAGAACACTGGGGAGCGGGTCTCTTCCTCCACCTCAAACCAATCACACTCCAGTCACGCCTGCCAGGGGTAGAGCTGATATCATCCAACTTTTGGCTAGGTTCAAAAGGCGGTAAGGTGGGGAAATGCTCAAGATCCATAAAAGTTCCGTTACAGTCGTCTCTTTGAAAAAGGCATTGACAAAGTAATGATGCTCTTCTTGGCAGCATTTATTTCGTGGCATTTGACACAGATTAAGTTTTCAGAAAAGTCCTTCACTGGGTTGACATGAACATGTCACGTACATTGCATTTAATGGCGTTAAGGAGTTTTTACTGCTTTGTGTAGAAGCAGCAGAACACCCTTTACTCAATTCAGCTATTTTGCTTACCAGAATGGGAATAATTATGTTAACCCCTCTTAAAACTTCTTATGGGCAGGTGGGACGGTAGCGTCGCACCTGGCCAACATCCGGTGAAATTGCAGAGCGCCAAATTCAAAATACAGAAATACTCAAAATAAACATTCATAAAATATACAAGTGTTATACATCGGTTTAAAGATTAACTTCTTGTTAATCCAGCCGCAGTGTCAGATTTCAAAAGTCTTTATGGCTAAAGCATACCATGCGATTATCTGAGGACAGCGCCCCGCTTACAAAAGCATACAAACATTTTCCAGCCAAGTCGAGGAGTTACAAAAGTCAGAAATAGCGATAAAATTAATCATTTACCTTTGATGATCTTCATATGGTTGCACTAACAAGACTCCCTGTTACACAATAAATGTTTGTTTTGTTTGATAAAGTCCCTCTTTATGTCCCAAAAACTCAGTTTTGTTGGCGCGTTTTGTTCAGTCATTCACTGGCTCCAAGGCGGTCAAAACATGCAGATAAATACCTCCTAATAGTACAGGTAAAGTTCGTCAAAACATGTCAAACAATGTTTATAATTAATCCTCAGGTTGTCTATTGTCTAAATAATCAATAATATTTCAACCGGACAATAGCATTTTCAATAGAAAGGAAAAACAACGAACGGCGCTCTCGGTCACTCGCGCAAAGCAGCTCTGCATTCTTCCACTGTCCTCTGACCAAAAGGTATTTTTACTCGTCGTTTTTCAAAATACAAGCCTGAAAGCATGTCTAAAGACTGTTGACATCTAGTGGAAGCCATAGGAACTGCAATCTGGGCCCTAACCCATAACATAATAGGCATTCAACAACTCACGTAAAAAAAAAAACACTTCCTGGATGGATTTTCCTCGGGTTTTCGCCTTTATTATTAGTTCTGTTAAACTCACAGACATTATTTTAACAGTTTTAGAAACTTCAGAGCGCTTTCTATCCAATACTACCATGTATATGAATATCTTAGCTTCTGGGCCTGAGTAACAGGCAGTTTACTTTGGGCATGTTTGTCAAAATACTGCCCCCTACGCAAGAGAGGTTGATCCGCCCCTTTTTTCCCAAAAATGTTCGCCTAAAATGACTGCCTGTAGCTCAGGACCTGAAGCAAGGATATGCATATTCTTGATACTATTTGAAAGGAAACACTTAGAAGTTTGTGGAAATGTGAAATTAATGTAGGAGAATATAACACATTAGATCTGGTAAAAGATAATACAAAGAAAAAAACATGCTTTATTTTGTATATTTTTGTACCATCATATTTGAAATGCAAGAAAAAGGCCATAATGTATTATTCCAGCCCAGGCGCTAATTGGATTTTGTCCACTAGATGGCCGCAGTGTATGTGCAAAGTTTTAGACTGATTGAATGAACCATTGCATTTATGTTCAAAATGTTGCTTCAAGACTTCCCAAATGTGCCTAATTGGTTTATTAACAACTTTTCAAGTCCATAACTGTGCCCTGTACTCAAACAATAGAATGGTATTCTTTCACTGTAATAGCTACAGTAAATTGGACAATGCAATTAGATTAACAAGAATTTAAGCTTTCTGCCAATATCAGATATGTCTATGTCCTGGGAAATTGTATTATTACTTACAACCTCATGCTAATCGCATTAGCCTACGTTAGCTCAACCGTCCCGTGGGGGACCCACCGATCTGGATTTGTATTAGATGAAAAGTAATTATGTTATGGTTGTCACTCTAGAGAAGAATTCAGTTTATTATGTTTGGTTGGAACCAGGATCAAACATCACCAGAAGGTGTGTTGGTCCATGGTGAGGGGAAGGAGAGAGAAATTGAGCAATAGAGGGAAAGAGAGGAATGGGGTTGAAAATGGTCAAATCTTCATTTATTTATCATGCGGATATTATTTCCTGCCCCCCCTCCTATAGGGTTGTGGAGAAGAGCAGAAGAAACCAAGATGGCTCGGTTAGTGGGGGGAGCCGGACTATCCGCCACTTCCGCTCCAGCTCAGTACCCATCCCCCTGGCTATGGAGAACTTGGTACATTACAGCCCTGGACCATCCATCAAAACAGCCCTGCAGCAGGTGGCCTATAACAACGAGGATGGGGGAGGAGGGGGAGGGCTGGCGTCGCCACGGAAACAGCCTCCCCCCAAACCCAAGCGGGACCCCAACACTCGTTTGAGTGCGTCGTACGAGGCGGTCAGTGCCGGACTGACGCTGGGACCCTCGAGAGAGAGTCCCACCCCCGAAGGCTGCGGGTCGCCTGCAGGGAGCCCCCCAAAAACACAGCTGTCACCTACGGATGGTACACACAATTATGACATACTTCTCAACTATCATTACCTCAGCCACTATGTACCCCAAAACACTGCTGTCTCCTATGGATAGTGCATATATACACCACAACACCCCAACTATTATAACCTAAGCTTCTTTGAACCCCAAAACACAGCTGTCAGTGGAACTGTTGTGAACTGCTTCTCCTCTTATCTCTCCCCAGCTCTGTCCAAGCCGCGGCCCCACAGTGATGACTACACGACCATGAGGAAGGTGCCTCCTCCCAAGCCCAAGAGGAGCCCAAACACCAAGCTCACGGGCTCCTACGAAGAGATCAACGCTGCCGGCATTAACCTCCTCCAGCTGCGCCCTGCCGACGTCAAACTGGCCCTGCTGTCCCGCGCTGGGGGACTGGGGGGGGTGATGCGGCACACAGCGTCTGTGGATGGCCCACAGGGGGTGACACTGAGCCTGCGCCATGACCAGGATGAGGAGGATGTGTACATAGAGATGGTGGGGGCTCATGCCAGGAGTTACAGTCTGGGAGGCGACCACCAGGACCCCCCCAACAGCCCCCAGCAGGGAGATGCCGAGGCCGTCTACGAGGAGATGAAGTACTTCCTGCCCGAGGAGGTGGGACTTCCGGTGGGAAGCACGGTTGCCATGGCGACAGCCGCTGGAAAGTTGGAGGTGTTAGGGTTGATGTTAGGGTTGGGCTTGTCTCCCTCTCAGAGTGGGGAGGGGAAGAGGGCAGGGCTGGGGGGTCTAGCCACCACTATGGAGGCCCAAACATCCGCCACCGGAGGGGCCAGCAATATCCCTGCACCCTTCCCCAACCTGCTCCCACACCGCCCCCCTCTCCTGGTGTTCCCCCCCTCCCCCGTCACCTGCTCCCCTGCGTCTGATGAGTCGCCCCTCACCCCTTTGGAGGTGAAGAAGCTGCCTGTGTTTGAAACCAACCTGAACTACGCCGGCCCAGACAGCCCCCTCTCCCCCAGTACTCCCGCCAGCGTGCTGACTCCTCCCCCTCTCTCTCCGTCCTCCTCCCAGACAAGCCCACTCCTCCTCTCACCCCTCCTCCTCCTCCCCCAATGCCCTGCCTCCTCCCTACCGCCCCCTCCCACTTTCCTTTCCCCCAGAGTCCATTATCCTCTCCCTTACCCGGGCTGCTTCCGTCACGGGAGGTGGCAGCTCGGACTCTCCCAAACCCTCCTACTCCTCCTCCTCTTCCTCCTCCTCTCATAGGGCTGGAGGAGAGAAGCCCCCTCCCTACTCTCCGGCCAAGTCCACCCGTCCAGAGCCACGCCGTTCCCACTCCTGCTCCTCCTCGCCCCTGCTGTTCAACCCAGCCAACGGGAGACCCCTGACCAGCCCTCAGCCAGCCCTGGATGAGCTCAACACCCTGTTTAGCTCTGGACGCAGCCTGCTCAAGAAGACCACTACAGGACGCAAGATGAGGGAGGGAGGTGAGTCACAATGTATCACACACACACACCCTCAAGATCTTTCCATTGCTTCTCACACTTCTCCTGAGCTTAAAAGGTAGCTACATGAGTGTATCCCAACAGTTATTTAACAGCGAGAAGCTCTCCCTGTCCCTCTCTCCTCTCTGGTGTCCTGGCGTTAACCTTTGTTTTTCATTAAAGATGCTCCATCACTCAGATTTATGAGGCA